>NC_041382.1:196938-267190 GCF_002162155.2 Triticum dicoccoides
CAATGCTCACTGTTCATCCAAAGGCAGCGTCGATCAGCTTTAGTTAGAGCAGTAGCGAAGGAATCACTCGATCGGGTTCAGTTAACAGCCATCAATCGATCGCTCAGGTTCAGTAACGCGTAGCCTGCAGTGCAATCGCTCAGGTTCAATTACAGCCCAACGCCTCGCTCGGGTTCAGTTAGAGCCCAACGCCTCGCACACACGCGCGTACGTACGAGAGAAACGCGCATCGCTCGGCCCCCGACCACCCACCGTAACCGGGGACTCCCCGATATTTTCCACGCCCTCGCTTCTACCACGGTTTTTTCCGTCATAAGAATGTCATGCAGCTGCGTCTCCGGCCCGCCCAGGACAAAAAGCCCATTTTCTGTCATGATTTTTTGTCATGGAAGTAGGACCCCACCACATCTATGATGATACTGTGACGCCCCCGATTCAATCGTACACTAATCATACACGCAAACATGTACGATCAAGATCAGGGACTCACAGGAAGATATCACAACACAACTCTAAAAATAAAATAAGTCATACAAGCATCATAATACAAGCCAGGGGCCTCGAGGGCTCGAATACAAGTGCTCGATCATAGACGAGTCAGCGGAAGCAACAATATCTGAGTACATACATAAGTTAAACAAGTTGCCATAAGCTGGCTAGCACAAACTGGGATACAGATCGAAAGAGGCGCAGGCCTCCTGCCTGGGATCCTCCTAAACTACTCCTGGCCATCGTCGGCGGCCTGCACGTAGTAGTAGGCACCTCCGGTGTAGTAGGAGTCATCATCGACGGTGGTGTCTGGCTCCTGGGCTCCAGCATCTGGTTGCGACAACCAGGAAGAAGGGAAAGGGGGAGAAAAGCAACCGTGAGTACTCATCCAAAGTACTCGCAAGCAAGGATCTACACTACATATGCATGGGTATATGTGTAAAGGGGCCATATCGGTGGACTGAACTGCAAAATGCCAGAATAAGAGGGGGGATAGCTAATCCTGTCGAAGACTACGCTTCTGGCAGCCTCCATCTTGCAACATGTAGAAGAGAGTAGATGGTAAGTTCACCAAGTATCATCGCATATCATAATCCTAACCGACGATCCTCTCCTCGTCGACCTGCGAGAGAGCGATCACCGGGTTGTATCTGGCACTTGGAAGGGTGTGTTTTATTAAGTATCCGGTTCTAGTTGTCATAAGGTCAAGGTACAACTCCGGGTCGTCCTTTTACCGAGGGACACGGCTATTCGAATAGCTAAACTTCCCTGCAGGGGTGCACCACATTACCCAACACGCTCGATCCCATTTGGCCGGACACACTTTCCTGGGTCATGCCCGACCTCGGAAGATCAACACATCGCAGCCCTACCTAGGCACAATAGAGAGGTCAGCACGCCGGTCTAAATCCTATGCGCGCAGGGGTCTGGTCCCATCGCCCATTGCACACCTGCATGTTGTCTACGCGGTTGATAAGCAGACCTAGCCTCCCTAATACAAGAGCAGGCGTTCCAGTCCAATCCGGCGCGCGCCGCTCAGTCGCTGACGTCAATGTTGACACCTGATTTTGGCAAGATACAGAATGAAAGGATTTTCAGCATGAGAAAGTTTCACGTCGTCGAGTGGAACAACTTTGATGTTTAGGCTATCGCCATTGGACCTCATCTCAGTGGCCGAAGTTGTACTCCGAGTGACAAAATTTAGTGTTCTGAGTGCTTTTCGGCCGATTACGTCCTCAATATGACCTCATATGAAGGAGTGCTCTAAAGGGATTGTCTTCGTCTCGTCGAGACAATCGATTTTCATATATAAATCATCTTAATCCGAGTTCATATGCAAAATTTATAGTCAATACGGTCTGGACAGGCCAGAAACCAAAATGTTACGCTTGACACCAGACACATGTTGATGAGTGTCTGGTGCAATGCGTGAGCAATTTGGCCCTCAAGATGGCCTTGAATTGAAAAACCTTCAACACGGAAAAGTTTTGTCTCGTCGAGCCAATTGATTTTCATATATAATTCGTCTCAATCCAAGGTCTTATGAGGCCTGGAGAGACAAATCAAGATCAGGCTATGTTTTCAGTCGGAAAATCAGAGTGAAAAGTTTACCATCCGAGTGAAAGTTTATGGTCGAGTGAAAATTTACCGGTCGAGTGAAAGTTTGCTGACCGGATGAACTTATTATTATCCAAGTGGAAATATAGTCATCCGAATGGAAATATGGTCATCCGAGTGAAATTGTCCTCCAGGTAGAAATATTCCGAGTGAAAAGATTACCATCGAGACGAAGACTTGCCGATCAAATAAAATAATGCCTTCCGAGTGGAAATATAGTCATCCGAGTGGAAATATTGCCTTCCGAGTGAAAATATGGTCGTCCGAGTGAAAATTGTATTCCGAGTGAAAGATTCTGAATATCCGAGTGAAAAAGTCCAGTCGGACGATCCAAGTGAATGACTCTAATCCGAGTGGATGAGCTCGAATCTGAGTGAAACTGAACATATGCCTGAAAGTTTATCAAGATGACCTCGAATGAAGAAGTGTTCAATACAGAAGTTGTGCGTATCATCAAGACGGTAAACTTTGATTTTGGAGTCATCATCATCAGAGATAGTATATAGCCTACAAATTCACTACGAGACTCGGATAATCCAGTCTACCGCAAGACCGAGTCCGACTAGGAGATAAAGATGACCTCGAAAAGTATTCAAGATGGCCTTATTTGAAAAAGTGATCAACATGAGACTTGTTCGTATCGTTGAGGCGCACAAGTTTGATATTTGGGCCGTCTTGATCAGAGATCATATGCAAGTCCGGCGGCCCGCGCAAGAAGGAAGACAGAGTTTGGGCCAGATTCAGACTGAATCCGAATTGGAATAGAATTAGGACTCTAGGACGTGAATTGATGTAATTTTTCTTGTAAGGAAAGCCTAGACAAATCCTTTACTTGTACGGGAAGTCCAGCCGCCTCTTATATATGTTGGGGGTGACGGCCGATTGAACAACACACAATCGAACAAATCAATATACTACTTTTTCAACTATGTTTTATCTCTCCACCGTCTTTCTCTCTTGTTCTTCGCTGTTCTTCGTGTTTGAGAGCTGTGAATCCCGAGGCTCTAGGGGCGAGCGAATCGACCTAGGGCAGCCCATAGCTTCCGCACTCCCTGACGGGGTCCCTCCCGGGAGTGTGGGGTTTTCGGGTCTGCAAAAGCGCCCGTCGACTGTCTTGCGTATCGCGTTGTCGGTCGGGTCTCCTTCGACGTGAGCTGCGGTGCATCACCCCCGGCGTCGAGGGTACACGTGACGTTTTCGTGTGTCAACACACTTTTTGGCGACTCCGCTGGGGAACGAAGATCAATCATCATCATCCACCATGTCCGATCTTCCCAAGCCATTTGAGGTAGACACCGATAACATCATTAAGCCCAGTCTTGATGAGATATCGGCCAATCATCGCCAAGTCTATGAGGAGTACAAGAAGGCGCGCAAGGAGAAGGACCTGCAGGAGTTCCTTGCAAAATTCAAGAAAGATCGCCAAGGCAACATCACTCCGATTGAAAAAATCAAGTTCCCTCCTCTTCAAACTGAACAGGTTAAACCCTCTATAAGTACCACCTTTTCTCCTGAGCAGTGGGCTGAGATTGAAAGTCGTATTGCTGATGGTAACAATCTAGTCTATCAAACTTTCATAGAAAATACTAATGCTCAGAAGAATATATCTCAATCGTCTAGTGGTAATGATGGTGTAGCTGCTAGTGTGCAAAACCCTAATCTGGCTTTACCTATTACATCGGCGCCTCCCATGCCGATGGCTTATTATCCTACCCATACAAATCAGATTGTGGCTGCACCCATTAGTCCTATCATGAGCATGCCAGGTCCGGTGGCAACACCGAACCAAACCCTACCTACAGCTACAACCACTCGACCACTACCAAATTATGGGTCGACATACATGCCACAATTCTTACCTACGGCTAGTAACCCTACTCCTCCTATGCCACTGCCACAAGCTTCATCGTCCACTGTGGATGATGGTCTAGCTAATCTTAGAGAGGAGATGGCTAAGATGCTTCGAGAGAATTTTGGAGTTAAGTTACCTCGGAATCAGATTTACCAAAAGCCGTACCCCGAGTACTTTGATGCCATCTAGTGCCCTCCAGGATATAAGATTCCAGATTTTGTTAAGTTCAATGGAGAGGGCACAAAACCACATGGGAGCATGTTAGTCAATACTTGGCACAATTGGGTGAGGCAGGCTCATTGAATGAATTAAAAGTGCGTTTATTTCCTTTATCATTAACTGGTACTGCATTTTCATGGTTTTCTTCTTTACCCCATGGTTCCATTCGGGTTTGGTCGCAGCTAGAGCAGAAGTTTCATGATCACTTTTATAGCGGCGACAATGAACTCAAGTTGTCACATCTAACATCGGTTAAACAGAAGCATGATGAATCAGTCTCCGATTACGTCAAGAGATTCAGAGAAACAAAAAACCGGTGTTTTAGTTTGGTGATAACCGAGAGGGACTTGGCGGACCTAGTGTTGAGTGGTTTGAGAACTCCCATTAGAGAAAAGCTAGAAGGCTATGAGTTCTTATATATCAACCAAGTCTTACAAAGGGCTTTGGCTCAGGAAAGCCGAAGCAAAGACCTCAAAGAAGTGCATAGATACAAAGCTGATCATCCAAAGATGAATATGGTGGAATATGATAGTGATCACTCGAATGATGAGGGTGATGTTTTTTCTACTGAATTTGTTTGGCCATCTAAGGCCAAACCCTTTACTTGCAATGATCTGAAACCGATTCATAAGAATCGTGATGAAGAGATGAAGTTTACTTTCAACATTGCTAAGTGTGATAGAATATTTGATGCTTTGCTGCAGGCTAAGATTATTAGAATATCTCATACTTTACCGCCGTTTGAAGAGCTAAAACGGCGTGCTTATTGCAAGTATCATAATTCTTTTTCTCATGCTACCAACGATTGCAATGTTTTTCGATGACAGATACAATCGGCCATTAATGACGGACTATTGAACTTTTCTGAGATGCAAGTTGATAAACAACCTTTTCCAATGAATACCATGGATTTGGAGGGGAATAAACTACTCATTCGGCCGGAGGTAGCCGAATCTGCTAATAAAGCTAATGTCATTGTTGGTGAGCCCAGGAAAGACAAGGAGGACAATAAGGTCTTGGGGAGAAAGGTTGTGCTTGGTAAGCAACCCAATGGCCAGGAAGTGATCAAAATCACCATCAAGAATCCTACACTCGGGGGGCAACTACAAGTGCAAGAAAATGCTCGTGTGAGATTTGTCAAGCCCAAGAGTCCAGAAGTTGGCAAGTGGAAAAGGAATGAAGTTAAAGTACAGCGCAAGCGGATCAAGCCAACTTTTGATATGTTGTTGTCCAAGTACACCAACCAGTCGGCCGGTTCTAGCTTTAATCGGCCGACTCATCTGAAGCGACCAAGGTCACCATCAGCTGATATGTTCAGTCAGTATATGAAACCGAGTGGACCAAGGGTGTCGTTTCCAGAAGAGCATACGCAATCTGTTTGGGATCGACTTGACTATTCATATAGAGTCCGACTGAACATTGGTGGCTATCAGTCGACTGGTCAAAACATGCGACCGGATGGAAATTATCCGAGTGTAAAAATGCACCCAGGTGGAAGTTATCCGAGTGAAAAAATGTGGCCAAGTAGATTCCATCCGAGTGGATTCCATCCGAGTGGATTCCATCCGAGTAAAAAGGTGCGCCCAAGTGGAAATTTCATGCATCTGGAAAGTCGAAAAGAATGGCGTGTTAAGTCACCAAGTGTTGCAACAATTGAGTCGGGAAAAGGCAAGGAGAAAATGGATGCCGACTCACTTATCTTGGGCATCGAAACATTTGCTATACAGCAGCCGATTGTGCATAGCAATCCGACTGAGCCGACACTTTCTATCGCGCCAAAGCACTCGGCTAATGACCATGAAGCAAGCACCAGCCGAGTAAAAATGAGAGATCCTAAATACACTCAGCCAAAGTGGTGTCCTCCAGGGCTAACAAAGACACAAAAGAGGAAACCACAGAGGTTAAGGAGTCAAGAGATGGCAGAACAAGAGGCTGAGAAGCAAAGGGATAAGTTGTTCAATGACACTCGGCCTATGGTACCTACAAAACAAGTGTGGAGGCCCAAACAAATACAAGATACAGTGGCCTCTACACCTATCACAGCAGCACCTACACTACCAAAAGAGGACGATGCAATTATTGCATCGTCCACGTTACCTATTGCTTCCTCTTCACTCGGACAAATTTCTGAATCGGTGGATGCACTCGAGGAGGAGGCTGATATGTTGGACTATGAGTCTACACCGGTTCATGAAGGTATGGATATCAATATGGTGTATTACTTACCTGCTGAGTTTCGTGCTGTAGATGAGGAAGGGGAAGTGGCTCAGCTGGATTTTGGCCCTAAAAATGCAATATTCGAGAAGCCGAAAGAACCAGTAACACATCTGAAACCGTTATTTCTCAGAGGTCATATCAATGGGTCGCCACTCACTCGGATGCTTGTGGATGGAGGTGCTGTGGTAAATCTTATGCCCTATTCGGTCTTCAAGAAATTGGGTTTGCCTGATGAAGAATTGATAAAGACCAATATGGTGCTCAACGGGTTTGAAGGCAAAGAGAAAACTGAAGCCAAAGGTGTAATGTATGTGGAGCTTACAGTCGGAAGCAAAACTTTGGCTACTGCATTCTTTGTCGCCGAGGTGCAAGGTAACTACAACGTTATACTAGGCCGTGATTGGGTTCATGCAAACCAGTGTGTGCCATCCACTATGCACCGGTTTTTGATTTAGTGGGTTGATGATGAAGCGGAAGTCATTCATGCGGATAACTCGGCCTGTGTTGCTTTGGCCGATGCATCGGTGGATTGGCAACATCCCAATGCTACTTGCTTGACGGGACGTGACTTATCAGAATTTGATTTTCTCAGCGCGACCAAGAATGGTTTTGTGCCTGTCTCTTTAAAGCCAACTGAATGCAATCGGCTCCAAGGTATGATATGTTTAAATGGATCCTAATTCCGAGTGGTTACAAAAATGTCTTGTAAAGTATCGGTCTAGTGAGAACGATATGTATGAGTCTATAGAGGAGTTGGATGACATGGATAAACTTGGACAAGGTTTTACGTCGGCCGATCCATTAGAAGAGGTAGATATTGGAGATGGTTCGGTCACTCGACCGACGTTTGTAAACAAAAATTTGAAAGCCGATTGTAAAGCTAAGTTAATCGGGCTATTGAAAGAATATGTTTGTTGCTTTGCATGGGAATATCATGAGATGCCAAGGTTAAGCCAAGAGCTAGTGGAGCATCGGTTGCCTATAAAGGCTGGTTTTAGACCTTATAAACAGTCGGCCAGAAAATTTAATCCAAAAACATATGACCGGATCAAGGAAGAGATCGGTCGACTGCTTGAAGCTAATTTTATTCGACCTTGCAGGTATGCCGAGTGGATTTCTAACATTGTCCCAGTGGAGAAGAAAGGATCCGGCAAGTTGAGGGTGTGCATTGATTTCAGAGATTTGAATAGGGCTACACCCAAAGATGAGTATCTATGCCAATAGCCGATATGCTTATTAATGATGCTTCTGGACATAAGGTTATTAGCTTTCTAGATGGTAATGCTGGATACAGTCAAATTTTTATGGCCGAAGAGGACATGTACAAAACGGCTTTCCGATGTCCTGGTTTCCTTGGTTTATTCGAGTGGACAGTGATGACATTCATATTAAAAAATGCTGGAGCCACATATCAAAGGGCTATGAATTTGATTTTTCATGATTTACTCGGTATCATACTTGAAGTTTATATTGATGATATTGTTGTCAAATCGGATGCTTTTGAATCTCACTTGGCCGATTTGCGTTTAGCTTTTGAAAGAATGAAAAAGTATGGACTGAAGATGAATCCTTTGAAGTGTGCTTTCGGCGTGTCAGCTGGCAAGTTTTTGGGTTTCATTATTCATGAAGATGGCATAGAGATTGATCCCAAAAAGATAGAGGCTATACAAAAAGTGGAGGCTCCAACATGCAAGAGAGATATGCAAAAGTTCCTTGGCAAGGTCAATTATTTGAGAAGGTTCATAGCTAATCTATCAGGGAAAGTTGATGCATTTACTCCTATCCTTCGGTTAAAGAATGATGTTGATTTCACTTGGGGGGCAAAACAGCAAGAGGCATTTGATATGATCAAGAATTATTTGTGCACTCCTCCGGTGATGAAAGCCCCCAAGCATAGGGAACCCTTCAGGCTTTACATTGCAGCGGAGGAGGGATTTATTGGTGCTGTTTTGACTCAAGAAACCGAGGGAAAAGAGCATGCTATTACATATTTGAGCAGACGCTTATTGGACGCCGAGACAAGGTATACATTTATTGAGAAATTATGCCTATGCTTATATTATGCTTGCACAAAATTGAGACATTATTTAGTGCCGAGTGCTTGTATAGTAGCTTGTCAAACCGATGTCATTAAATACATGTTGCATAGGCCAATTCTTAGTGGTAGAATTGGCAAGTGGGCTTATGCTTTGATTGAATATGATTTGGCTTATGAATCTCTAAAATCCATGAAAGGCCAAATTGTTGCTAATTTCATTGTTGAACATCGGATTAATGACAAGCATGGTGTTGATATGAACCTTGTTTCATTAGTACCATGGAGATTATACTTTGATGGTTCGGTTTGTAGCAATGGCCAAGGTGTTGGTATTGTTTATATATCTCCTCATGGCACTATTTTTGAAGCCTCATGCCACTTAGAATATTTTTGCACAAACAATCAAGCCGAATATGAAGCATTGTTATTCGTCCTAGAGATGTTACTTGCTATAGGTGTTACACATATTGAGGCTTACGGTGATTCGTTACTAGTGGTGCAGCAAATATCCAGAGTCTTTCAATGTTTGGATGAATCACTTAATGTTTATCTTGATAAATGTCTAGATATAATTTCTACTTTGGATTGTTTTAGCATTGCACACATATCTAGACATGACAATTGGAAAGCAAATGAGTTGGCACAACAAGCATCTGGATATCATGTTGATCATGGAATGTTTCATATCTCTCAAAGACTGATGTCTTGTCTTGCCAATATGGGGGAGGCCGAACCTGAACCCACTGATTCGGCCATTAACAAAAAATCTAGTGCAGGTGACAATCCCGACTGGAGGAAGCCCATTGTTGCTTACTTGCGCAATCCGAGTGAAAGGGTGGACAGGGCTGTTCGGCGTATGGCTTTTAAATATACTATAAGAGATGATGACCTTTATCGCCGAACAGTTGATGATGTTCTTTTAAAGTGCTTGGATGAGGACCAAGCAAGAGTTGCTATGGGGGAGGTACATGAAGGCATTTGTGGTACTCACCAGTCGGCTCCCAAGATGAAATGGTTATTACGACGTGCTGGGTTTTATTGGCCGACTATGATTAATGATTGCTTCAGTTATTATAAAGGGTGTGAAGCTTGTCAAAAGTTTGGTGATATTCAATTGGCTCCTGCTGCTATGTTACATCATATTATCAAACCGTGGCCTTTCAGAGGTTGGGGTTTAGATTTCATTGGACAAATCCATCCGTCTTCCTCAAAAGGGCATCGGTTCGTATTGGTGGCAACTGATTATTTCACTAAATGGTCTGAAGCAGTACCTCTCAAGAACATGACGCATACGGAGGTAATTCAATTCATAACCGAGCACATTATTCATAGATTCGGTATTCCTCAAACGTTAACTACAGATCAAGGTTCATCTTTTATGTCACACCAAGTCAGAGAGTTTGCCGAATCTTACAATATAAAGTTGCTCAATTCCTCTCCGTATTATGCCCAAGCTAATGGACAAGCCGAGTCTAGCAATAAAATTTTAATCAAACTCATCAAGAAGAAGATTGAGGATAATCCGAGGAGATGGCATGAGTTGTTGTCTGAAGCTTTATGGGCACATAGAATTTCAAGGCATGGTGCTACGAAGGTGACTCCATATGAGCTAGTATATGGTCAAGAGGCTGTTTTACCAGTGGAGGTAAATTTGAATGCTTTGAGAATAGCCAAACAGAATAATTTATCGGCAGTAGACTTCTATAATTTAATGATGGACAATATTGATGAGGTTGCCGATAAACGTTTGGCTGCTTTAAAGTCCATAGAGAGAGATAAGTTGAGGGTGGCAAGAGCTTACAATAAGAAAGTCAAATTGAAGAATTTTCAAGTTGGTGATCTCGTCTGGAAAGTGATTCTACCGATTGGTTCAAGAGATAGAAAATTCGGGAAGTGGTCTCCAAGTTGGGAAGGTCCTTTTAGGATTACAAGAGTTGTTCCCGGAAATTCATATTTGGTGGAATCAATACAAGGGGCATTGTTACCGCGAGCTCTCAATGGCAAATATTTGAAGAAGTACCACCCGAGTGTGTGGCAGGAAGCCTAAGTAGGCAATGGCCGATATACGATTATCGCCCTTAGCACAAACATGGCCGATAAATAATTATCGCCCTGAGAAAAATAAATGGCCGATGGAGTGTTGACATCGTCCTTAGAACGAACACCATGCATATTATTTTTCGGCGTGCAAGCTTTGCCGAAAAACAGGGGGGCATGTGTTGACACCTGATTTTGGCAAGATACAGAATGAAAGGATTTTCAGTATGAGAAAGTTTCACGTCGTCGAGTGGAACAACTTTGATGTTTAGGCTATCACCATTCGACCTCATCTCAGTGGCCGAAGCTGTACTCCGAGTGACAAAATTTAGTGTTCTAAGTGCTTTTCGGCCGATTACACCCTCAATATGACCTCAGATGAAGGAGTGCTCTAAAGGGATTGTCTTCGTCTTGTCGAGACGATCGATTTTCATATATAAATCATTTTAATCCGAGTTCATATGCAAAAGTTATAGTCAATACGGTCTGGACAGGCCAGAAACCAAAATGTTACGCTTGACACCAGACACATGTTGATGAGTGTCTGGTGCAATGCGTGAGCAATTCGTCCCTCAAGATGGCCTTTAATTGAAAAACCTTCAACATGTATAAGTTTTGTCTCGTCGAGCCGATCGATTTTCATATATAATTCGTCTCAATCTGAGGTCGTATGAGGCCTGGAGAGACAAATCAAGATCAGGCTATGTTTTCAGTCGGAAAATCAGAGTGAAAAGTTTACCATCCGAGTGAAAGTTTATGGTCGAGTGAAAATTATCCAAGTGGAAATATAGTCATCCGAATGGAAATATGGTCATCCGAGTGAAATTGTTCTCCAGGTAGAAATATTCTGAGTGAAAAGATTACCATCGGGACGAAGACTTGCCGATCGAATAAAATAATGCCTTCCAAATGGAAATATAGTCATCCGAGTGGAAATATTGCCTTCCGAGTGAAAATATGGTCGTGCGAGTGAAAATTGTATTCCGAGTGAAAGATTCTGAATATCCGAGTGAAAAAGTCCAGTCAGACGATCCAAGTGAATGACTCTAATCCGAGTGGATGAGCTCGAATCCGAGTGAAACTGAACATATGCCTGAAAGTTTATCAAGATGACCTCGGATGAAGAAGTGTTCAATACAGAAGTTGTGCGTATCATCAAGACGGTAAACTTTGATTTTGGAGTCATCATCATCAGAGATAGTATATAGCCTACAAATTCACTACGAGACTCGGATAATCCAGTCTACCGCAAGACCGAGTCCGACTGGGAGATAAAGATGACCTCGAAAAGTATTCAAGATGGCCTTATTTGAAAAAGTGATCAACATGAGAGTTGTTCGTATCGTTGAGGCGCACAAGTTTGATATTTGGCCCGTCTTGATCAGAGATCATATGCAAGCCCGGCGGCCCGCGCAAGAAGGAAGGCAAAGTTTAGGCCAGATTCAGACTGAATCCGAGTTGGAATAGAATTAGGACTCTAGGACGTGAATTGATGTAATTTTTCTTGTAAGGAAAGCCTAGACGAATCCTTTACTTGTACGGGAAGTCCAACCGCCTCTTATATATGTTGGGGGTGACAGCCGATTGAACAACACACAATCGAACAAATCAATATACTACTTTTTCAACTACGTTTTATCTCTCCATCGTCTTTCTCTCTCGTTCTTCGCTGTTCTTCGTGTTTGAGAGCTGCGAATCCCGAGGCTCTAGGGGCGAGCGAATCGACCTAGGGCAGCCCATAGCCGCCGCACTCCCTGACGGGGTCCCTCCCGGGAGTGTGGGGTTTTCGGGTCTGCAAAAGCGCCCGTCGACTGTCTTGCGTATCGCGTTGTCGGTCGGGTCTCCTTCGACGTGAGGTGCGGTGCATCACCCCCGGTATCGAGGGTACACATGATCATCTCCCGACGTCGAGTGCCCATAACTGTTCCCGCGTAGTTGGTTAGTGCGTATAGGCCAGTGGCCAGACTCAGATCAAATACCAAGATCTTGTTAAGCATGTTAATTGAAGTATCCACGAACGCCGACCAGGGCCAGGCCCACCTCCCTCCTAGGTGGTCTCAACCTACCCTGTCGCTCCGCCACAAAGTAATAGTCGGGGTCGTTGGGAACCCAGGCCCACCTCTACCGGGATGGAGCCACCTGCCCCTTCAGCCCCCATCTCCAAACAATATCATAAGTAATGTAATAGTATAAAGTATATAGCATATGCCCGTGATCATCTCCCGAAGTGATCACGGCCCAGTAGTATAGCATGGCAGACGAACAAGAGTGTAGGGCCACTGATGGAATACTAGCATCATATACTAAGCATTTAGGATTGCAGGTAAGGGTAACAACTGTAGCAACAATGACAGGCTATGCGGCAGAATAGGATTAACCGAAAGCAGTAACATGCTACACTACTCTAATGCAAGAAGTAGAGAGAAGGAATAGGCGATATCTGGTGATCAAGGGGGGCTTGCCTGGTTGCTCTAGCAAGTAGGGGTCGTCAACAACATAGTCGATCGGGGCACCAGCAGCGGCGTCAGTCTTGTAGTCTACCGGAGAGAAGAGGGGGAACACAATAAATAACAGAGCAACCAAAGCATCACAAAGCGTAAGATGGAAATACGTGGTGCTAGGGGTGACCTAACGCAGTAGTAGGTGATACCGGCAAAGGGAAATACATCCGGGAAAGTATCCCGGTGTTTCGCGTTTTCGGACAAATGAACCGGAGGGGGAAGGTTGTGTGTTCGCTATGCTAGGGATGTATGGCGGTCGAACGGGCCGCGTAACCGGATTCGTCTCGTTGTTCTGAGCAACTTTTATGTACAAAGTTTTTCTATCCGAGCTACGGTTTATTTTATATTAACATAAAAAGAATTTAATCATTTTATAGAATTAACGGATTATTTTAATTCGAAAATGCACTTATGATGTCATCATGACGTCAGCATGACATCGGCGGTCAAAGTTTGACCATTGACCGGTCAACTGACAGGTGGGCCTGTTTGCCATTGACTTAGTTTAACTAAACAGAATTAGCTAGTTTAAGTAAGTGATTAGGTTAAGCTAACATATTTAATTAAGTTAATTTACTTAGTTAACTAATTAATTAATTCATTAATTAAATTATATTTTTATTATTTTCTTATCTCCTTTTTAAAATTGTTCTAGGGCGGGCCCCACTTGTCATTGGCATACTCGCCTTAGCGGGCGTGTGGGTTACGGGCGCTGGCGCCCAGCCCGATTGGGCATACGCCCAGATCGAAGGGGGGAGGCGCCGGCCGCCTGAGGCGGCAGTGCCGAGGCCAGGCAAGGTGAGGCAGCGCGCGGGCGCGGCGGGTGACCAGGGGCCATGCGAGAGGAGGCGAGGTGGCACGGCCGGGCGAGGACGGCGCCGGAGCATGCTGCATGCTACGGCGGTACGGGCGCGTGCGCGCACGGCAGCGGGAGCCGAGGTGGTCAATGGTGCGGCGGGCGCGGCGATGGGTTGCGGGGCCGCGCGGCGGGAGCGGCAAGGCGAGGTGAGCCGCGGCAGGGAGCAGGGGCATGGGGAGGTCCATGGGCACGGACAGCGTCGGGGCATACGAGGGAGAGAGGAGGAGAGGCAGAGGCCGAGGGCCTCACCGGCGGGGCGTAGGGCACGGGGCAGCGGTTGTCAAAGCGGAGGACGGGGACGACGCGCGCTGGGGAGGAGATCCAGTGAGGAAGCGTTCTGACGACGATGGGCGACGGCATGGGGTTGGCGACGAGGTGAGGCCACGGCTCAGGCGGGAGCCGCACGAGGGAGAGGAGTGGCGCGGAGGAGTCCGGAAGGGGCGGCGCCGGCGCCGGCTGGCGGCAGCCCTAGCGGAGCGGCAGCTTCCATCAGGCGCGGGCGTGCGGGAGGAGGGGATCGAACAGGAGCGCCCCTCCTCCGTGCGTCGGCGTGTGTGTGTGCGTCGTGGGTGGCGGCGCGGGGAGGGAATGGGGGAGAGTGGGGGATGGTGCAGGAGAGAGTGGGTGAGGCCTAGAGTTTGCGGGGGGGAGGGGTGGACCGGGGGGATAAGGAGTAGAGTAGGCCTCCTGGTTGGCCTAGAGGCCAGCTGGGCCGGGGCCCAGCGGGAGAGGGGGGTTTCTCTTTTATTTTTTGTTTGCTTTCCTTTTATATCTTGTTTATTTTCTTTTACTGTTTTCTTTTATTTCTTTGGACTAATTTTGTTTTATTACCACAAAGTGAATTCCTAATTTAGTGTCTCATGATCGCCCACTACCACAAAAAGTTTTCTTTCTAAACAAATAGATTAGTATTTTGTAAAATATCAAAATCAATTATTTAATTGTTTCAACTACTATTTTAACCAATTTAGAGTATTTAAGTATTTTATAAAAGTGTGGTTTCTCCACCATACTTACCTATGCATTATTTGGCACAACCCGAACATTTTAGTTTTAATGTTTGAAAACTTTTACCGTTTGGCTTGATTTTGAATTTGAAGTTGAATCGGTTCCGAACTAACGCGAGATTAGCAACAGTAATTGAGGTGACGTGGCATCATCAGTAGAGGGTTACTGTAGCTTAGTTACCCGGGCGTCACACGGGTTTTTTCACAATTGTCGTCATAGAAGTGTCATAAGTATGACAGAAAAGATTTTCGTTCGGCCCAAAATGTCATGGATGTGTCTTTTTTTTGTAGTGCAAGATATATTCATGTAGGAATAGACCCCATCTTTTTATCCTTAATAGCAACGATACATGCGTGCCTCGCTACCCCTTCTGTCACTGGGTGAGGACACCGCAAGATTGAACCCATCATAAAGCCCCTCTTCCCATTGCAAGAAAAATCAATCTAGTTGGTCAAACCAAACCAAAGTTTCAGAGAAGAAATACGAGGCTATAATAATCATGCATATAAGAGATCAAAGAAGATTCAAATAATATTCATGGATAGAACTGATCATTAACTAGCAATTCATCTAATCCCAGCAAACACACCACGAAAGAGTTACATCAAATAGATCTCATAGAGGAGAGCATTGTATTGAAGATCAAAGAGAGAAGAAGACATCTAGCTACTACCTACGGACCCGTAGGTCTATGATGAACTACTCACGCATCATCGAAGAAGCACCAATGAGGATGATGAACCCCTCTGTGATCGTGTTCCCCTCCGACAAGGTGCCGAAATAGGGCTCTAGATTGGATCTCATGGTTCTGGAACTTGCGGCAGCTAGAATTGTGTTTCATCGACTACCCTAGGGTTTCTAGAATATTTGGGTATTTGAAGAGCTGAGAGGTGGTGGAGAGGACCTTAGTGGGTCCCACAACCCATCAGGGTGCGTCAGGGGCCTCTGGCATGCCTTGGTGTCTTGTGGGCCCCACGGGCCTCCCCTGCTGCACTTTGGCCCAGTTCTTTTGCCAGAATCTGGGCATTCTCCCAGAATCCGACCCTACCCAGCTTCTCCTATAATCTTTGAGCCCCATTTGTTTTACAATCCTGTCTAATTAGACCCTAACTAGATAGGATTGTAAAACAAATGGGGCTCAAAGATTCTGGGAGAAGCTGGGTAGGGGTCGGATTCTGGGAGAATTCCCAGATTCTGGCAAAAGAACTAGGCCTTCCTTGGCTCCCAAGTTGTCTTCTAGATAGAAAAAAATCTCCAAAAAGTTTCATGGCATTTCGACTTCGTTTGGTAGTGATGCTCTACGAAGTAAAAAAACAAGCAAAAAACAGCAACTGGCACTGCCACCTCCTGTTCTTCATCTGGAGGCAAGATCTGGAGTCTGTTTTGGGCTCCGGAGAGGGGGATTAGTCGTCACCGTCATCACCAACCATCCTCCATCATCAGTTTCATGATGCTCACCACTAGGAGTGAGTAATATCTTCATAGGCTTGCTGGACGGTGTAAGGTTGGATGAGATTCATCATGTAATCGAGTTAGTTTTGTTAGGGCTTGATCCCTAGTATCCACTATGTTCTGAGATTGATGTTGCTATGACTTTGCTATGCTTAATGCTTTCCACTAGGGCCCGAGTGCCATGATTTTAGACCTGAACTATTTATGTTTTCACCAATACATTTGTGTTCTAGATCCTACCATGCAAGTTACATGCACATATTACGTGTTATGATCCGCATACCCCAACGTGACAAGAATTGGGATTCTTTCTGGTGATTATCGTAAGTTGAGGAGTTCATGCATTCACCTTGTGTTAATGCTTTGTTCCTGTTCTCTATTAAAAGGAGGCATTAATATCCCTTAGTTTCCTTATGGACCCCGCTACCATGGGAGGGTACGACAAAAGATGTCATGCAAGTTCTTTTCCATAAGCACGTATGGCTATTTACGGAATACATGCCTACATTACATTGATGAATTGGAGCTAGTTCTGTGTCACCCTAGGTTATGACTGCTACATGATGAATATTATCCAACATTGTCACCGATCCAATGCCCATGAGCTTTTCACATATTGAGCTTTGCTAAGTTACTACTGTTGTTGCTACTGTTACAATTGCCAGAAACTGCTACTGTTACTATTACTATTATTATTGCTAGTGTTACCACTGCTATCAAATCACTCCCTCCTTCCCAAAATATAAGACGCGATTGACTTTGCACGGTCTTTGATGCACGAATTTGACCACTAATATATGTCAACTGAACGTGTATAAATGACATCATTGTATTTGTTTTGCAAAACAATTTTATTTCATATGTATGTGTTTTAAATTTATATAAATACAATAAGTGAAAATCATAGTCAAAGTTGTGTAACGAAAACCAGAAAAGTCAACCAGCACCTTATATTTTGGGAAGGAGGGAGTATCATAATACTATGCTACTGATCACTCTGCTGCAGATATTTAGTCTCCAGGTGTGGTTGAATTGACAATTCAACTGCTAATACTTACAAATATTCTTTGGCTCCTCTTGTGTTGAATCTATAAATTTTGGTTGAATACTCTACCCTCGAAAACTATTGTGATCCCCTATACTTATGGGTTATCACCAAGGTTGAAGAAGACCCGAAGGGCTTTTGTGCGCAGCGTGATGCCCTTCAGAAGGAGAAGGATAGTCTCGCGTTTGAGCTGGCTACAACCAGCTCGGCATGCAAGGAGGCCAAGACCCAGACTCGAGCTGACCGCAAGATGCTTCAACAAGTGAAGCAAATCATCATCGGCAAGCCCTATCTACTTTGCTACAATTTTTATGACAGCCGATTTTCTCATCTTACACAAGAGTCTGGCATTCTTCAAAGGTCTTTAGGGACCTTCCATGGAGTACTTCGCTACACTGCCTGATGGGTCCGAGGAGAAGACCTTCTAGGCCCAATTCCAGGTGCCCGAGCATCCGTCGCTACTAAACAATCAGATGAAGCAACTGGCGGAGCTGTTCCGTGAAGCACGACCGGTGATGCAGGACATCTACATTAACCTCTGGTCGTGCCAGTCGATGCCCACAAGCTTCTTCAGCCTGCTAAATAGGCTTCAGGAAACCAACCCCCAGGTGGAGAAGTGGAAGCGGTCGGCCTATCTGGAGGGGGCTGATACGTCCATTTTGCATCATGATTTCTTACTATTATTTATAAATTTTTTATGCATAATAATGCTTTTTGGAGTATTTCTCATGCCTTTTCTCTCATAATATGCAAGGTTTACACAAAGAGGGAGAATGCCGACAGCTGGAATTCTGGACCTGAAAAAGCTACGTCAGAGTTACCTATTCTACACATCTCCAAATGAGCTGAAAATTTATGGAGAATTATTTTACAATATATGAAAAATAGTGGGCAAATAACTACCGGAGGAGGCCCACTGATACGTCTCCAACGTATCTATAATTTTTTATTGCTCCATGCTACTTTATCTAGTGTTTTGGACTATATTGGGCTTTATTTTCCACTTTTATATCATTTTTGGGACTAACCTATTAACCGGAGGCCCAGCCCAGAATTGTTGTTTTTTGCCTATTTCAGTATTTCGAGGAAACAGAATATCAAACGGAGTCCAAACGGAATGAAACCTTCGGGAACGTGATCTTCTCACCGAACGTGATCCAGGAGACTCGGACCCTACTCCAAGAAGTTTCCGGGGAGGTCACGAGGGTGGAGGCCCCCCCTGGGTGCCCCCCCCTGCCTCGTGGGCCCCTCGGAGCTCCACTGACGTGCTCCTTCCTCCTATATATACCTACATACCCCCATTAGACCAGAGACGGAGCCAAAAACCTAATTCCACCGCCGCAACTTCCTGTATCCACGAGATCCCATCTTGGGGCCTATTCCGGAGCTCCGCCGGAGAGGGCATCCATCACGGAGGGCTTCTACATCAACACCATAGCCCTTCCGATGAAGTGTGAGTAGTTTACTTCAGACCTTCGGGTCCATAGCTAGTAGCTAGATGGCTTCTTCTCTCTTTTTGGATCTCAATACAATGTTCTCCCCCTCTCTCGTGGAGATCTATTCGATGTAATCTTCTTTTTGCGGTGTGTTTGTTGAGACCGATGAATTGTGGGTTTATGATCCAACTTATCTATGAATAATATTTGAATCTTCTCTGAATTATTTTATGTATGATTGAGTTATCTTTGCAAGTCTCTTCAAATTATCTGTTTGGTTTGGCCAACTAGATTGGTAGGTCTTGCAATGGGAGAATTGCTTAGCTGTGGGTTCAATCTTGCGGTGTCCTTACTCAGTGACAGAAAGAGTTGCAAGGCACGTATTGTATTGTTGCCATCGAGGATAACAAGATGGGGTATTTATCATATTTCATGAATTTATTCCTCTACATCATGTCATCTTGCTTAAGGCGTTACTCTGTTTTTAACTTAATACTCTAGATGCATGCTGGATAGCGGTCGATGAGTGGAGTAATAGTAGTAGATGCAGGCAGGAGTCGGTCTACTTGTCACGGATGTGATGCCTATATACATGATCATACCTAGATAACCTCATAACTATGCTCAATTATATCAATTGCTCAACAGTAATTTGTTCACCCACCGTAGAATATCTATGCTCTTGAGAGAAGCCACTAGTGAAACCTATGGCCCCCGGGTCTATTCTCATCATATCATTCTCCATTACTTTATTTTACTTGTTTTGCTTTTACTTTTCACTTTGCATCTTTATACCAAAAATACCAAAAATATTATCTCTATCAGATCTCACTCTCGTAAGTGATCGTGAAGGGATTGACAACCCCTAAGCGTTGGTTGCGAGTTGCTACCGTTTTGTGCAGGTACGAGGGACTTGCGCATGACCTCCTACTGGATTGATACCTTGGTTCTCAAAAACTGAGGGAAATACTTATGCTACTGTGCTGCATCACCCCCTCCTCTTCAGGGGAAACCAACGCTAGCTCGAGACGTAGCAAGAAGGATTTCTGGCGCCGTTGCCGGGGAGGCCTACGCCAAGTCAAGTCAAGATTTACTCTCCCGTCAACGAGCCATTTCTGGCGCCGTTGCCGGGGAGGCCTACGTAAAAGTCAACATACCAAGTACCCATCACAATCTCTATCTCTCGCATTACATTATTTGCCATTTGCCTCTCGTTTTCCTCTCCCCCACTTCACCCTTGCCGTTTTATTCGCCCTCTCTTTCCCTTTGCCTTTTGTTTTCTCGTGTGTTAGTTTGCTTGCTTGTCGTGATGGCCCAAGATGCTACAAATTGTGTGACTTCACAAATACCAATAACAATGATTTCCTTAGCACTCCTCTTGCTCCTCTTGCCAATAATGAATCTTGTGAAATCAATACTGCTTTGTTGAATCTTGTTATGAAAGATCAATTTGCCGGCCTTCCTAGTGAAGATGCCGCTACTCATCTAAATGGCTTTGTTGATTTATGTGATATGCAAAAGAAAAAGGATGTCGATAATGATGTCGTTAAATTGAAGCTATTTCCTTTTTCGCTTAGAGATCGTGCTAAAGCGTGGTTTTCATCTTTGCCTAAAAATAGTATTGATTCTTGGAACAAGTGCAAAGATGCTTTTATCTCTAAGTATTTTCCTCCCGCTAAGATTATCTCTCTTAGGAACGATATTATGAATTTTAAGCAACTTGATCATGAACATGTTGCACAAGCTTGGGAGAGAATGAAATTAATGCTACGTATCTGCCCTACTCATGGTTTGAACTTGTGGATGATTATACAAAAATTTTATGCTGGATTGAATTTTGCTTCTAGAAATCTTTTAGATTCGGCCGCGGGAGGCACTTTTATGGAAATAACTTTAGGAGATGCTACTAAACTCCTAGATAATATTATGGTCAATTATTCTCAATGTCATACTGAAAGATCTACTAATAAAAAAGTGCATGCTATAGAAGAAATCAATGTTTTGAGTGAAAAGATGGATGAACTTAGGAATTTATTTGTTAAGAGTGTTTCTTCTGATCCCAATAATATGCCTTTTCCTACTTTGCTTGAGAATAATAATGAATCTATGGATGTGAATTTTGTTGGTAGGAATAGTTTTGGTAACAACGCGTATAGAGGGAATTTTAATTCTAGGCCTTATCCTAGTAATCCTTCTAATAATTATGGAAATTCCTACAACAACTCTTATGGAAATTTTAATAAGATGCCCTCTGAATTTGAGAGTAGTGTTAAAGAGTTTATGAATTCGCAAAAGAATTTCAATGCTTTGCTTGAAGAGAAATTGCTTAAAGTTGATGATTTGGCTAGGAACGTTGATAGAATTTCTCTTGAGGTTGATTCTTTAAAGCTTAGATCTATTCCTCCTAAGCATGATATCAATGAGTCTCTCAAAGCCATGAGAATTTCCATTGATGAGTGCAAAGAAAGAACTGCTAGGATGCGTGCTTACAAAGATGCCTTTATTAAAGCGTGTTCTTCTAATAACTATGAGAATCAAGATGAAGATCTAAAAGTTATTGATGTGTCCCCTATTAAATCTTTGTTTTGCAATATGAATCTTGATGAATCTGATTATGATCTTCCCTTACCTAGAAGGCGTTCTAAGAATTCTGAGTTTTTAGATCCCGATGATGAAATTGATAAAAAAGGGATTGAAAGAAATAAAAATCTAGATATTGCTAAACCCACTATTTTGGATCTCAAGGAATTTAACTATGAAAATTGCTCTTTAATTGATTGTATTTCCTTGTTGCAATCCGTGTTAAATTCTCCTCATGCTTATAGTCGAAATAAGGCCTTTACCGAACACATTGTTGACGCCTTAATGCAATCTTATGAAGAAAAGCTTGAGTTGAAAGTTTCTATCCCTAGAAAACTCCATGATGAGTGGGAACCAACAATTAATATTAAAATTAAAAATTATGAGTTTCATTCTTTGTGTGATTTGGGTGCTAGTGTCTCTACTATCCCCAAAGCTTTGTGTGATTTGCTAGATTTCCGTGACTTTGATGATTTCTCTCTAAACTTGCATCTTGCGGATTCCACTATTAAAAAGCCTATGGGAAGAATTAATGATGTTCTTATTGTTGCAAATAGGAATTATGTGCCCGTAGATTTTATCATTCTTGATATAGATTTCAATCCTTCATGTCCTATTATTCTTGGTAGACCTTTCCTTAGAACGATTGGTGCAATTATTGATATGAAGGAAGGGAATATTAAATTCCAATTTCCCTTAAAGAAGGGCATGGAACACTTTCCTAAAAAGAAAATAAAATTACCATGTGAATCTATCATGAGAGCCACTTATGGATTGCCTACCAAAGATGGCAATACCTAGATCTATCCTTGCTTTTATGCCTAGCTAGGGGCGATAAACGATAGCGCTTGTTGGGAGGCAACCCAATTTTATTTTGTGTTTTTTGTTTTTGGTTCTGTTTAGGAATAAATAATCCATCTAGATTATGTTTAGATGTGGTTTTATCTTTTAATTAGTGTTTGTGCCAAGTTAAACCTATTAGATCTTCTTGGAAGATTGTTATTTGATCTTGCTGTAATTTCCAGAATCTTTGCGCTCAGTGCCCGAATTGTTAAAAATCACCAGAATGTGATAAAATAGTGATTATAATTGCTGCTGATCAATAAACAAATTTCCCAGGTCGTCTAATTTTGGTAGAATTTTGTGGGTTCCAGAAGTTTGCGTTAGTAACAGATTACTACAGACTGTTCTGTTTTTGATAGATTCTGTTTTGCGTGTGTTGTTTGCTTATTTTGATGAATCTATGGCTAGTAAAATAGTTTATAAACCATAGAGAAGTTGGAATACAATAGGTTTAACACCAATACAAATAAAGAACAAGTTCACTACAGTACCTTAAAGTAGTCTTTTGTTTTCTTTCTCTAACGGAGCTCACGAGATTTCTATTGAGTTTTGTGTTGTGAAGTTTTCAAGTTTTGGGTGAATTCTTTTGATGGATTATGGAACAAGGAGTGGAAAGAGCCTAAGCTTGGGGATGCCCATGGCACCCCCAAGATAATCCAAGGACACCAAAAAGTCAAAGCTTGGGGATGCCCCGGAAGGCATCCCCTCTTTCGTCCACTTCCATCGGTAATTTACTTGGAGCTATATTTTTATTCACCACATGATATGTGTTTTGCTTGGAGCGTCTTGTATTATTTGTGTCTTTGCTTGTTAGTCTACCACAATCATCCTTGCTGTACACACCTTTTGAGAGAGCCATGCATGAATTGAAATTTGTTAGAATACTCTATGTGCTTCACTTATATCTTTTGAGCTTGATAGTTTACTCTATGTGCTTCACTTATATCTTTTTGAGCGTGATAATTTTTGCTCTAGTGCTTCACTTAGATCTTTTAGAGCACGGTGGTGGTTTGTTTTAAAGAAACTTGATCTCTCATGCTTCACTTAGATTATTTTGAGAGTCGTTAATAGCATGGTAATTTGCTTAATGTTAATATACTTGGTATTCAAGATATGTGAAACTTTCTTTTTAGTGGGTTGAATACTAAGATAAGTTTGATGCTTGATAATTGTTTTGAGATATGGAGGTGATAATATCATAGTCGTGCTAGTTGAGTAGTTGTGAATTTGAGAAATACTTGTGTTGAAGTTAGCAAGTCCCGTAGCATGCACGTATGGTTAAAGTTGTGTAACAAATTTGAAGCATGAAGTGTACCTGGCTTGTGCATCCTTATGAGTGGCGGTCGGGGACGAGCGATGGTCTTTTCCTATCAATCTATCCCCCTAGGAGCATGCGCGTAGTACTTGATTTTTGATGACTTCTAAATTTTTGCAATAAGTATATGAGTTCTTTTGACTAATGTTGAGTCCATGGATTATACGCACTTTTACCTTTCCGCCATTTGCTAGCCTCTTCGGTACCGTGCATTGCCCTTTCTCACATTGAGAGTTGGTGCAAACTTCGCCGGTGCATCCAAACCCCGTGATATGATACGCTCTTTCACACATAAACCTCCCTATATCTTCCTCAAAACAGCCACCATACCTACCTATCATGGCATTTCCATAGTCATTCCGAGATATATTGCCATGCAACTTCCATCATCATCATCATGACATGCTTTACTTTTGTCATATTGTCATTGCATGATCTTTTAGTTGACATCGTATTTGTGGCAAAGCCACCATGCATTATTTTTCGTACATGTCACTCTTGATTCATTGCACCATCCCGGTACACCGCCGGAGGCATTCATATAGAGTCATATCTTGTTCTAGTATCGAGTTGTAATCATTATGTTGTAATCAATAGAAGTGTGATGATCATCATTATTAGAGCATTGCCCAATCAAAAAAAAGAGAGAAAGGCCCAAAAAATAAGGAGAAAATAAAAAGGGCCATGCTACTATCTCTTTTTCCACACTTGTGCTTCAAAGTAGCACCTTGTTCTTCATGTAGTGAGTCTCATATATTGTGCTTCAAAGTAGCACCATGATTTTCATATAGTGAGTCTCATAAGTTGTCTTGTTCATACTAGTGGGAATTTTTCATTATAGAACTTGGCTTGTATATTCCAACGATGGGCTTCCTCAAAATGCCCTAGGTCTTCATGAGCAAGAAAGTTGGATGCACACCCACTAGTTTTCTTTTGTTGAGCATTCTTAGCTCTAGTGCATCCGTTGCATGGCAATCCCTACTCCTTGCATTAACATCAATTGATGGGCATCTCCATAGCTCATTGATTAGCCTCGTTGATGTAAGACTTTCTCCTTTTTTGTCTTCTCCACACAATCCCCATCATCATATTCTATACCACCCATAGTGCTATGTCCATGGCTCACGCTCATGTATTGCGTGAAGGTTGAAAAAGTTTGAGATTATTTGAGTATGAAACAATTGCTTGGCTTGTCATCGGGGGTATAGAAGTTGGGAACATCTTTGTGTGACAAAAATGAAGCATAGCCTAACTATATGATTTTGTAGGGATGAACTTCCTTTGGCCATGTTATTTTGAGATGACATAATTGTTTGATTAGTATGCTTGAAGTATTATCATTTTTTATGTCAATATGAACTTTTGTCTTAAACCTTTCAGATCTGAATATTCATACCATGATTAAGAAGATTTACATTGAAATTATGCCAAAGTATCACTCCGCATCAAAAATTCTCTTTTTATCATTTACCTACTCGAGGACAAGCAGGAATTAAGCTTGGGGATGCCTGATACGTCTCCAACGTATCTATAATTTTTGATTGCTCCATGCTACTTTATCTACTATTTTGGACAATATTGGGCTTTATTTTCCACTTTTATATTATTTTTGGGACTAACCTATTAACCGGAGGCTCAGCCCAGAATTGCTGTTTTTTGCCTATTTCAGTATTTTGAGGAAACAGAATATCAAACGGAGTCCAA
The DNA here is from genome assembly GCF_002162155.2 of Triticum dicoccoides. Taxonomy (NCBI): domain Eukaryota; kingdom Viridiplantae; phylum Streptophyta; class Magnoliopsida; order Poales; family Poaceae; genus Triticum; species Triticum dicoccoides. The sequence goes on from NC_041382.1 coordinate 222,151, forward strand.
ACGGAATGAAACCTTCGGGAACGTGATCTTCTCACCGAACGTGATCCAAGAGACTTGGCCCCTACTCCAAGAAGTTTCCGGGGAGGTCACGAGGGTGGAGGGCGCCCCCCCCCCTGGGCGTGCCCCCTGCCTCGTGGGCCCCTCGGAGCTCCACCGACGTGCTCCTTCCTCCTATATATACCTAAGTACCCCCATTAGACCAGAGACGGAGCCAAAAACCTAATTCCACCGCCGCAACTTCCTGTATCCACGAGATCCCATCTTGGGGCCTGTTCCGGAGCTCCGCCGGAGAGGGCATCCATCACGGAGGGCTTCTACATCAACACCATAGCCCTTCCGATGAAGTGTGAGTAGTTTACTTCAGACCTTCGGGTCCATAGCTAGTAGCTAGATGGCTTCTTCTCTCTTTTTGGATCTCAATACAATGTTCTCCCCCTCTCTCGTGGAGATCTATTCGATGTAATCTTCTTTTTGCGGTGTGTTTGTTGAGACCGATGAATTGTGGGTTTATGATCCAACTTATCTATGAATAATATTTGAATCTTCTCTAAATTCTTTTATGTATGATTGAGTTATCTTTGCAAGTCTCTTCGAATTATCCGTTTGGTTTGGCCAACTAGATTGGTAGTTCTTGCAATGGGAGAAGTGCTTAGCTTTGGGTTCAATCTTGCGGTGTCCTTACTCAGTGACATAAAGAGTTGCAAGGCACGTATTGTATTGTTGCCATCGAGGATAACAAGATGGGGTATTTATCATATTGCATGAATTTATTCCTCTACATCATGTCATCTTGCTTAAGGCGTTACTCTGTTTTTAACTTAATACTCTAGATGCATGCTGGATAGCGGTCGATGAGTGGAGTAATAGTAGTAGATGCAGGCAGGAGTCGGTCTACTTGTCACGGACGTGATGCCTATATACATGATCATACCTAGATAACCTCATAACTATGCTCAATTATATCAATTGCTCAACAGTAATTTGTTCACCCACCGTAGAATATCTATGCTCTTGAGAGAAGCCACTAGTGAAACCTATGGCCCCCGGGTCTATTCTCATCATATCACTCTCCATTACTTTATTTTACTTGTTTTGCTTTTACTTTTCACTTTGCATCTTTATACCAAAAATACCAAAAATATTATCTCTATCAGATCTCACTCTCGTAAGTGACCATGAAGGGATTGACAACCCCTAAGCGTTGGTTGCGAGTTGCTACCATTTTGTGCAGGTACGAGGGACTTGCGCGTGACCTCCTACTCGATTGATACCTTGGTTCTCAAAAACTGAGGGAAATACTTACGCTACTGTGCTGCATCACCCCCTCCTCTTCGGGGAAACCCAACGCTAGCTCGAGACGTAGCACCCACCAGGTGGGCACAACCCACCTAGGCGCGCCCCTGGCATGCCCTGGTGGGCTGTGCCCTCCTTGGCCCACCTCCAGTGCCCATCTTCTGGTATATAGGTCATTTTGACCTAGAAAAGTCAGGGGAGGACTTTCGGGACGAAGCGCCACCTTCTTGAGGTGGAACTTGGGCAGGAGCACTTTTGACCTCCGGTGGAGCAATTCCGCCGAGGGAAGTTCCCTCCCGGAGGGGGAAATCATTGTCATCATCGTCACCAAAAACTCTCCCATCTTTGGGAGGGAAATCTCCATCAACATCTTCAATAGCACCATTGATATGTCTCCAACGTATCTATAATTTTTGATTGCTCCATGCTATATTATCTACTGTTTTGGACTATATTGGGCTTTATTTTCCACTTTTATATTATTTTTGGGACTAACCTATTAACCGGAGGCCCAGCCCAGAATTGCTGTTTTTTTGCCTATTTCAGTGTTTTGAAGAAACATAATATCAAACAGAGTCCAAACAGAAAAATCCTTTTGGAACGTGATTTTCTTCCCGAATAAGATCCAGGAGACTTGGACCCTACACCAAGGAAGCTCCGAGGAGGGCACGAGGTAGGGGGCGCGCCCCCCACCCTCGTGGGCCCACCGAAGCTCCACCGACGTACTTCTTCCTCCTATATATACCCACGTACCCCCAAACGATCAGACAGGAGCCAAAAACCTAATTCCACCGCCGCAACTTTCTGTATCCACGAGATCCCATCTTGGGGCCTGTTCCGGAGCTCCGCCGGAGAGGCCCATCATCACAGAGGGCTTCTACATCATCATAGCCTCTCCGATGAAGTGTGAGTAGTTTACCTCAGACCTTTGGGTCCATAGTTATTAGCTAGATGCCTTTTTCTCTCTTTTTGGATCTCAATACTATGTTCTCCCCTCTCTTGTGGAGATCTATTCGATGTAATCTTCTTCTTTTTGCGGTGTGTTTGTTGAGACCGATGAATTGTGGGTTTATGATCAAGTCTATCTATGAATAATATTTGAATCTTCTCTGAATTCTTTTATGTATGATTGGTTATCTTTGCAAGTCTCTTCGAATTATCCGTTTGGTTTGGCCAACTAGATTGATAGTTCTTGCCATGGGAGAAGTGCTTAGCTTTGGGTTCGATCTTGCGGTGTCCTTTCCCAGTGATAGAAGGGGCAGCAAGGCACGTATTGTATCGTTGCCATCGAGGATAACAAGATGGGGTTTATTTCATATTGCATGAATTTATCTCTCTACATCATGTCATCTTGCTTAAAGAATTACTCTGTTTTTAACTTAATACTCTAGATGCATGCTGGATAGCGGTCGATGAGTGGAGTAATAGTAGTAGATGCAGAATCGTTTCGATCTACTTGTCACGGACGTGATGCCTATATACATGATCATGCCTAGATATTCTCATAATATGCTCAATTCTGTCAATTACTCAACAGTAATTTGTTCACCCACCGTAGAAAACTTATGCTCTTGAGAGAAGCCACTAGTGAAACCTATGGCCCCCGGGTCTATTCTCACCATATCAATCTCCATCACTTTAATCTTGCTTTGTTTTTTACTTTGCCTTTTACTTTTCACTTTGCATCTTTATATCAAAAACACCAAAAATATTATCTATATTAGATCTCACTCTCGTAAGAGACCGTGAAGGGATTGACAACCCCTAATCGCGTTGGTTGCGAGTTGTTATCGATTTGTGCAGGTACGAGGGACTTGAGCGTGGCCTCCTACTGGATTGATTCCTTGGTTCTCAAAAACTGAGGGAAATACTTACGCTACTCTGTTGCATCATCCTCTCCTCTTCGGGGAAAACCAACGCAAGCTCAAGAGGTAGCAAGAAGAATTTCTGGCGCCGTTGCCAGGGAGTCTACGCAAAAAGTCAACATACCAAGTACCCATCACAATCCCTATCTCCCGCATTACATTAGTTGCCATTTGCCTCTCGTTTTCCTCTCCCCCACTTCACCCTTGCCGTTTTATTCGCCCTCTCTTTCTCCTTCTCCTTTTCCGTTTGCCTTCCCGTTGCTATGGCCAAATCAAAAGGAATAAAGGGTCCTTTCCAGGGTCTTACCTTGGATGACCCCTCTATCCTCTCTAAGCTCAAAAATAATGATGCTATTGAAAGACCCACCGGGGTTATCAATGAGAGTTTTAATGATCTTGATGAAGATGACTCTGGAATTTTTCGTTATTTAATTGATGAGTCTTTAAAAGATGCTTGGGATAGGTTATTGAGGATTAGGGCTAGCTACATACCACAATATCAAATTGAGGTTTACCTAAAAGGCTTCTATGTTGGATTACCTGCTTCTTTCAAACAAGTTCTAGATTCTATTTTTGAAGAGGGTTTTCTTGAAGGGGACGCTATAGATACCTATGAAAGAATGAAAACTATATTTGGGCACCCCATGAACGATAAAGTTGAATCTACCACCCTCTTATGCTTTTATCAAAACGAAATTATCAAAGAGATGAAATCTAGTATAGATGCAACTTTCCGTAATGTGCTTAATCTTACTTCATCCATTAATGGCCATGTGTTTTCCCAAAATAGGAGGATAAATGCCATAGAAAGGAAATTTGCTCTTTTCTCTCCTACTGCCAAAGATGGCAACACCTAGATCTATCCTCGCTTTTATGCCTAGCTAGGGGCATTAAACGATAGCGCTTGTTGGGAGGCAACCCAATTTTATTTTTAGTTTTTTGTGTTTTTCTTCTATTAGGGAATAAATAACCCATCTACCTTCTGTTTGGATGTGGTTTTATGTTTTAATTAGTGTTTGTGCCAAGCTAGACCTATTGGATCTTCTTGGATAATAGTTATTTGATCTTGCTGTAATTTCCAGAAACTTTGCGTTCAGTGACTGAATTATTAAAAATCATCAAAACGTGATAAAATACTGATTTCAATTTGTTCTGATCAATAAACAAATTTTCTAGGTCTTCTAATTTTGGTATATTTTTTGGAGTTCCAGAAGTTTGCGTTAGTTACAGATTACTACAGACTGTTCTGTTTTTCACAGATTCTGTTTTTCGCGTGTTGTTTGCTTATTTTGATGAATCTATGGCTAGTATTGGAGGGTATGATCCATAGAGAACTTGGAATACAGTAGGTTTAACACCAAAATAAATAAAGAATGATTTCATTACAGTACCTTGAAGTGGTTTTATGTTTTCTTTCTTTAACGGAGCTCACGAGATTTCTATTGAGTTTTGTGTTGTGAAGTTTTCAAGTTTTGGGTGAATTCTTTTGATGGATTATGGAACAAGGAGTGACAAGAGCCTAAGCTTGGGGATGCCCATGGCACCCCCAAGATAATCCAAGGACACCAAAAAGTCAAAGCTTGGGGATGCCCCGGAAGGCATCCCCTCTTTCGTCCACTTCCATCGGTAATTTACTTGGAGCTATATTTTTATTCACCAACATGATATGTGTTTTGCTTGGAGAGTCTTGTATTATTTGTGTCTTTATTTGTTAGTGTGCCACAATCATCCTTGCTGTACACACCTTTGGAGAGAGTCATCTATGAATTAAAATTTGTTAGAATACTCTTTGTGCTTCACTTATATCTTTTGAGCTATGTAGTTTTGCTCTATGTGCTTCACTTATATCTTTTGAGCGTTATAATTTTGCTCTATGTGCTTCACTTAGATATTTTAGAGCATGGTGGTGGTTTGTTTTAAAGAAACTATTGATCTCTCATGCTTCACTTAAATTACTTTGAGAGTCATAATAGCATGGTAAATTGCTTGATATTAATATGCTTGGTATTCATGATTTGTGAAATTTTCTTTTGAGTGTGTTGAATACTAAGAAAAGATTGAAGAATGATAATTGTTTTGAGATATGGAGATGATAATATTAGAGTCATGCTAGTGGAAGTAGTTGTGAATTTAAGGAATACTTGCGTTGAAGTTTGTGATTCCCGTAGCATGCACGTATGGTGAACCGTTATGTAACGAAGTCGGAGCATGGAGTGTTTATGGTAAGCAGTATGACTTATATCGCCCACAACTCACTTGTGTTCTACTCGTGCATATAAAATCAACACATAAAACCTAGGCTCGGATGCCACTGTTGGGAAACGTAGTAATTTCAAAAAAATTCCTACGCACACGCAAGATCATGGTGATGCATAGCAACGAGAGGGGAGAGTGTTGTCTACGTACCCTCGTAGACCGACAGCGGAAGCGTTATGACAACGCGGTTGATGTAGTCGTACGTCTTCACGGCCCGACCGATCAAGCACCGAAACTACGACACCTCCGAGTTTTAGCATACGTTCAGCTCGATGACGATCCCCGGACTCCGATCCAGCAAAGTGTCGGGGATGAGTTCCGTCAGCACGACGACGTGGTGACGATCTTGATGTTCTACCATCGCAGGGCTTCCCCTAAGCACCGCTACAATATTATCGAGGATTATCGTTGAGGGGGGCACCGCACACGGCTAAGAGAACAATCACAAGGATCAACTTGTGTGTCTATGGGGTGCCCCCTGCCCCCGTATATAAAGGAGTGGAGGAGGGGAGGGCCGGCCCTCTCTATGGCGCGCCCTAGGGGAGTCCTACTCCCACCGGGAGTAGGATTCCCCCTTTCCTAGTCCAACTAGGAGTCCTTCCAAGTAGTAGGAGTAGGAGACAAGGAAGGGAAAAGAAAAGAGAAGGAAGGAGGGGGCGCCGCCCTCCCCCTAGTCCAATTCGGACTAGTCAATGGGGGGCGCGCGGCCTCCCTCTCCCTCTCCCCTAAAGCCCAATAAGGCCCATATACTTCTTCCCCCATATTTCCGTAACTCCCCGGTACTCCGAAAAATACCCGAACCACTCGAAACCTTTCCGATGTCCGAATATAGTCGTCCAATATATCGATCTTTACGTCTCGACCATTTCGAGACTCCTCGTCATGTCCCCGATCTCATCCAGGACTCCGAACTCCTTCGGTACATCAAAACTCATAAACTCATAATGAAACTGTCATCGTAACGTTAAGCGTGCGGACCCTACAGGTTCGAGAATAATGTAGACATGACCGAGACATGTCTCCGGTCAATAACCAATAGCGGAACCTGGATGCTCATATTGGCTCCTACATATTCTACGAAGATCTTTATCGGTCAGACCGCATAACAACATACGTTGTTTCCTTTGTCATCGGTATGTTACTTGCCCGAGATTCGATCGTCGGTATCTCAATACCTAGTTCAATCTCGTTACCGGCAAGTCTCTTTACTCGTTCCGTAATACATCATCTCACAACTAACTCATTAGTTGCATTTCTTGCAAGGCTTAAGTGATGTGCATTACCGAGAGGGCCCAGAGATACCTCTCCGACAATCGGAGTGACAAATCCTAATCTCGAAATACGCCAACCCAACAAGTACCTTCGGAGACACCTATAGAGCACCTTTATAATCACCCAGTTACGTTGTGATGTTTGGTAGCACACAAAGTGTTCCTCTGGTAAACGGGAGTTGCATAATCTCATAGTCATAGGAACATGTATAAGTCATGAAGAAAGCAATAGCAACATACTAAACGATCGAGTGCTAAGCTAACAGAATGGGTCATGTCAATCACATCATTCTCCTAATGATGTGATCCCGTTAATCAAATGACAACACATGTCCATGGTTAAGAAACATAACCATCTTTGATCAACGAGCTAGTCAAGTAGAGGCATACTAGTGATGTTTAGTTTGTCTATGTATTCACACAAGTATTATGTTTCCGGTTAATACAATTCTAGCATGAATAATAAACATTTATCATGAAATAAGGAAATAAATAATAACTTTATTATTGCCTCTAGGGCATATTTCCTTCAGTCTCCCACTTGCACTAGAGTCAATAATCTAGTTCACATCGCCATGTGATTTAACACCAATAATTCACATCACCATGTGATTAACACCCATAGTTCACATCGTCATGTGACCAACACCCAAAGGGTTTACTAGAGTCAATAATCTAGTTCACATCGCTATGTGATTAACACCCAAAGAGTACTAAGGTGTGATCATGTTTTGCTTGTGAGATAATTTTAGTCAACGGGTCTGTCACATTCAGATCCATAAGTATTTTGCAAATTTCTATGTCAACAATGCTCTGCATGGAGCTACTCTAGCTAATTGCTCCCACTTTCAATATGTATCCAGATTGAGACTTAGAGTCATCTGGATCAGTGTCAAAAACTTGCATCGACGTAACCCTTTACGACGAACCTTTTGTCACCTCCGTAATTGAGAAACATATCCTTATTCTAGTAAGGATAATTTTGACCGCTGTCCATTGATCTACTCCTAGATCATTATTGTACTCCCTCGCTTAACACGGTGTAGGTTATACAATAGATCTGATACACGGCATGGCATACTTTATAGAACCTATGGCTGAGGCATAGGGAATGACTTTCATTCTCTTTCTATCTTCTGCCGTGGTCAAGCTTTGAGTCTTACTCAATTTCACACCTTGTAACACAAGCAAGAACTCTTTCTTTGACTGTTCCATTTTGAACTACTTCAAAATCTTGTCAAGGTATGTACTCATTGAAAAAAAACTTATCAAGCGTCTTGATCTATTTCTATAGATCTTGATGCTCAATATGTAAGCAGCTTCACCGAGGTCTTTCTTTGAAAACCTCCTTTCAAACACTCCTTTATGCTATGCAGAATAATTCTACATTATTTCCGATCAACAATATGTCATTCACATATACTTATCAGAAATGTTGTAGTGCTCCCACTCACTTTCTTGTAAATACAGGCTTCACCGCAAGTCTGTATAAAACTATATGCTTTGATCAACTTATCAAAGCGTATATTCCAACTCCGAGATGCTTGCACCAGTCCATTGATGGATCGCTGGAGCTTACATATTTTGTTAACACCTTTAGGATTGACAAAACCTTCTAGTTGCATCATATACAACTCTTCTTTAAGAAATCCATTAAGGATTGCAGTTTTGTTATCCATTTGCCAGATTTCATAAAATGCGGCAATTGCTAACATGATTCAGATAGACTTAAGCATAGATACGAGTGAGCAACTCTCATCGCAGTCAACACCTTGAACTTTGTCAAAAACCTTTTTCGACAAGTCTAGCTTTGTAGATAGTAACACTACTATCAGCGTCCGTCTTCCTCTTGAAAATCCATTTATTTTCTATGGCTTGCCGATCATCGGGCAAGTCAACCAAAGTCCACACTTTGTTCTCATACATGGATCCCATCTCAGATTTCATGGCCTCAAGCCATTTTGCGGAATCTGGGCTCATCATCGCTTCCTCATAGTTCGTAGGTTCGTCATGGTCTAGTAACATGACCTCCAGAACAGGATTACCGTACCACTCTGGTGCGGATCTCACTCTGGTTTATCTACGAGATTTGGTAGTAACTTGATCTGAAGTTACATGATCATCATCATTAGCTTCCTCACTAATCTGTGTACTAGTCACAGGAACAGATTTCTGTGATGAATTACTTTCCAATAAGGGAGAAGGTACAATTACCTTATCAAGTTCTACTTTCCTCCCACTCACTTCTTTCGAGAGAAACTCCTCCTCTAGAAATGATCCATTCTTAGCAATGAATGTATTGCCTTCGGATCTGTGATAGAAGGTGTACCCAACTGTCTCCTTTGGGTATCCTATGAAGACATATTTCTCTGATTTGGGTTTGAGCTTATCAGGACGAAACTTTTTCATATAAGCATTGCAACCCCAAACTTTAAGAAACGACAACTTTGGTTTCTTGCCAAACCACAGCTCATAAGGCGTCGTCTCAACGGATTTTGATGGTGCCCTATTTAACGTGAATGCAATTGTCTCTAATGCATGACCCCAAAACGATAGTGATAAATCGGTAAGAAACATCATAGGTTGCACTATATCCAATAAAGTACGGTTATGACGTTCGGACACACCATTATGCTATGGTGTTCTAGGTGGCATGAATTTGTGAAACTATTCCACATTGTTTTAATTGAAGACCAAACTCGTAACTCAAATATTCGTCTCCGTGATCAGATCGTAGAAACTTTATTTTCTTGTCACGATGATTTTCCACTTCACTCTGAAATTCTTTGAACTTTTCAAACATTTCAGACTTATGTTTCATCAAGTAGATATACTCATATCTGCTTAAATCATCTGTGAAGGTTAGAAAATAATGATACCCGCCGCGAGCTTCAACACTCATCGGATCGCATACATCAGTATGTATTATTTCCAATAAGTCAGTTGCTCGCTCCATTGTTCCGGAGAACGGAGTCTTTAGTCATCTTGCCCATAAGGCATGGTTCGCAAGCATCAAGTGATTCATAATCAAGTGATTCAAAAATCCATCGGCATGGAGTTTCTTCATGCTCTTTACATCAATATGACCTAAACGGCAGTGCCACAAATAAGTTGCACTATCATTATTAACTTTGCATCTTTTGGTTTCAATATTATGAATATGTGTATCACTACGATCGAGATCCAACGAACTTGTTTCATTGGGTGTATGACCATCGAAGGTTTTATTCATGTAAACAGAACAACAATTATTCTCTGACTTTAGTGAATATCTGTATTGCAATAAACATGATCAAATCATATTCATGCTCAACGCAAAAACCAAATAACATTTATTTAGGTTCGACACTAATCCCGAAAGTATAGGGGAGTGTGCGATGATGATCATATCAATCTTGGAACTACTTCCAACACACATCGTCACTTCACCCTTAACTAGTCTCTGTTTATTCTGCAACTCCTGTTTCGAGTTACTACTCTTAGCAACTGAACCAGTATCAAATACTGAGGGGTTGCTATAAACACTAGTAAAGTACACATCAATAACATGTATATCTAATATACTTTTGTTCACTTTGCCATCCTTCTTATCCACCAAATACTTGGGGCAGTTCCGCTTCCAGTGACCAGTTCCTTTGCAGTAGAAGCACTTAGTCTCAGGCTTAGGACCAGACTTGGGCTTCTTCACTTGAGCAGCAACTTGCTTGCCGTTCTTCTTGAAGTTCCCCGTTTGCCCTTTTCTTGAAACTAGTGGTCTTGTCAACCATCAACACTTGATGTTTTTCTTGATTTCTACCTTCGTCAATTTCAACATCACGAAGAGCTTACGAATCGTTTTCGTTATCCCTTGCATATTATAGTTCATCATGAAGTTCTACTAACTTGGTGATGGTGACTAGAGAATTCTGTCAATCACTATCTTATCTGGAAGATTAACTCCCACTTGATTCAAGCGATTGTAGTACCCAGACAATCTGAACACATGCTCACTGCTTGAGCGATTCTCCTCCATATTTTAGCTATAGAACTTGTTGGAGACTTCATATCTCTCAACTCGGGTATTTGCTAGAAATATTAACTTCAACTCCTGGAACATCTCATATGGTCCATGACGTTCTAAAACGTCTTTGAAGTCCCGATTCTAAGCCATTAAGCATGGTGCACTAAACTATAAAGTAGTCATCACATTGAGCTAGCCAAACGTTCATAACGTCTGCATCTGCTCCTGCAATAGGTCTGTCACCTAGCGGTGCATCAAGGACATAATTCTTCTGTGCGGCAATGAGGATAAACCTCAGATCACGGATCCAATCCGCATCATTGCTACTAACATCTTTCAACATAGTTTTTCTCTAGGAACATATCAAAATAAACATAGGGAAGCAACAACGCGAGCTATTGATCTACATCATAGATATGCTAATACTATCAGGACTAAGTTCATGATAAATTTAAGTTCAATTAATCATATTACTTAAGAACTCCCACTTAGATAGACATCCCTCTAATCCTCTAAGTGATCACGTGATCCAAAACAACTAAACCATAACCGATCATCACGTGAAATGGAGTAGCTTTCAATGGTGAACATCACTATGTTGATCATATCTACTATATGATTCACGCTCGACCTTTCGGTCTCAGTGTTCCGAGGCCATATCTGCATATGCTAGGCTCGTCAAGTTTAACTTGAGTATTCCGCGTGTGCAAAACTGGCTTGCATCCGTTGTAGATGGACGTAGAGCTTATCACACCCGATCATCACGTGGTGTCTGGGCACGACGAACTTTGGCAATGGTGCATACTCAGGGAGAACACTTTCATCTTGAAATTTAGTGAGGGATCATCTTATAATGCTACCGTCAATCAAAGCAAGATAATATGCATAAAAAGATAAACATCACATGCAATCAAAATATGTGACATGATATGGCCATCATCATCTTGTGCCTTTAATCTCCATCTCCAAAGCATCGTCATGATTTCCATCGTCACCAGCATGACACCATGATCTCCATCATCTTGATCTATATCAATGTGTCGTCACATAGTCGTCTCGCCAACTATTGCTCTTGCAACTATTGCTATCGCATAGCGATAAAGTAAAGCAATTATTTGGCGCTTGCATCTTATGCAATAAAGAGACGACCATAAGGCTTTTGCCAGTTGCCGATAACTTCAACAAAACATGATCATCTCATACAACAACTTATATCTCATCACGTCTTGACCATATCACATCACAACATGCCTTGCAAAAACAAGTTAGACGTCCTCTACTTTGTTGTTGCAAGTTTTACGTGGCTGCTACGGGCTGAGCAAGAACCGTTCTTACCTACACATCAAAACCACAACGATAGTTTGTCAAGTTGGTGCTGTTTTAACATTCGCAAGGACCGGGCGTAGCCACACTCGGTTCAACTAAAGTTGGAGAAACTGACACCCGCCAGCCACTTGTGTGCAAAGCACGGCGGTAGAACCAGTCTCGCGTAAGCATACGCGTAATGTCGGTCTGGGCCGCTTCATCCAACAATACCGCCGAACCAAAGTATGAAATGCTGGTAAGCAGTATGACTTATATCGCCCACTACTCACTTGTGTTCTACTCGTGCATATAACATCAACACATAAAACCTAGGCTCGGATGCCACTGTTGGGAAACATAGTAATTTCAAAAAAATTCCTACGCACACGCAAGATCATGGTGATGCATAGCAACGAGAGGGGAGAGTGTTGTCTAGGTACCCTCGTAGACCGACAGTTGAAGCATTATGAAAACGCGGTTGATGTAGTCGTATGTCTTCACGGCCCGACCGATCAAGCACCGAAAATACGGCACCTCCGAGTTTTAGCACATGTTCAGCTCGATGACGATCCCTGGACTCCGATCCAGCAAAGTGTCGGGGATGAGTTCCGTCAGCACGATGACGTGGTGACGATCTTGATGTTCTACCGTCGCAGGGCTTCGCCTAAGCACCGCTACAATATTATCGAGGATTATCGTGGAGGGGGGCACTGCACACGGCTAAGAGAACGATCACGAGAATCAACTTGTGTGTCTATGGGGTGCCCCCTGCCCCCGTATATAAAGGAGTGGAGGAGGGGAGGGCCGGCCCTCTCTATGGCGCGCCCTAGGGGAGTCCTACTCCCACCGGGAGTAGGATTGCCCCTTTCCTAGTCCAACTAGGACTCCTTCCAAGTAGTAGGAGTAGGAGACAAGGAAGGGGAAGAGGGAAGAGAAGGAAGGAGGGGGCGCCGCCCCTCCCCCTAGTCCAATTCGACTAGTCAATGGGGGGGCGCGGCCTCCCTCTCCCTCTCCCCTAAAGCTCAATAAGGCCCATATACTTCTTCGCCTGTATTTCCGTAACTCCCCGGTACTCCGAAAAATACCCGAACCACTCGGAACCTTTCCGATGTCCGAATATAGTCGTCCAATATATCGATCTTTACGTCTCGACCATTTCGAGACTCCTCGTCATGTCCCCGATCTCATCCAGGACTCCGAACTCCTTCGGTACATCAAAACTCATAAACTCATAATGAAACTATCATCGTAACGTTAAGCGTGCGGACCCTACGGGTTCGAGAACAATGTAGACATGACCGAGACACGTCTCCGGTCAATAACCAATAGCGGAACCTGGATGCTCATATTGGCTCTTATATATTCTACGAAGATCTTTATCGGTCAGACCGCATAACAACATACGTTGTTCCCTTTGTCATCGGTATGTTACTTGCCCGAGATTCGATCGTCGGTATCTCAATACCTAGTTCAATCTCGTTACCGGCAAGTCTCTTTACTCGTTCCATAATACATCATCTCGCAACTAACTCATTAGTTGCATTGCTTGCAAGGCTTAAGTGATGTGCATTACCGAGAGGGCCCAGAGATACCTCTCCGACAATCGGAGTGACAAATCCTAATCTCGAAATACGTCAACCCAACAAGTATCTTCGGAGACACCTGTAGAGCACCTTTATAATCACCCAGTTACGTTGTGATGTTTGGTAGCACACAAAGTGTTCCTCCGGTAAACGGGAGTTGCATAATCTCATAGTCATAGGAACATGTATAAGTCATGAAGAAAGCAATAGCAACATACTAAACGATCGAGTGCTAAGCTAACAAAATGGGTCATGTCAATCACATCATTCTCCTAATGATGTGATCCCGTTAATCAAATGACAACACATGTCTATGGTTAGGAAACATAACCATCTTTGATCAACGAGCTAGTCAAGTAGAGGCATACTAGTGACGTTTAGTTTGTCTATGTATTCACACAAGTATTATGTTTCCGGTTAATACAATTCTAGCATGAATAATAAACATTTATCATGAAATAAGGAAATAAATAATAACTTTATTATTGCCTCTAGGGCATATTTCCTTCACATACCTACCTATCATGGCATTTCCATAGCCATTCCGAGATATATTGCCATGCAACTTTCCACCGTTCCATTTATTATGACATGCTTCATCATTGTCATATTGCTAGCATGATCATGTGGTTGACATCGTATTTGTGGCAAAGCCACCATTCATAATTCTTTCATACATGTCACTATTGATTAATTGCATATCCCAGTACCCCGTCGAAGGCATTCATATAGAGTCATATCTTGTTCTAAGTATCGAGTTGTAATTGTTGAGTTGTAAGAAAAATAAAAGTGTGATGATCATCATTTTTAGAGCATTGTCCCAAGTGAGGAAAGAATGATGGAGACCATGATTCCCCCACAAGTCGGGATGAGACTCCGGATGAAAATAAAATAAAAATAAAAAAAGAGGCCATAAAAAAGGAAAAGGCCCAAATAAAAAATATGAGAGAAAAAGAGAGAAGGGACAATGTTACTATCCTTTTACCACACTTGTGCTTCAAAGTAGCACCAAGATCTTCATGATAGAGAGTCTCTTATGTTGTCACTTTCATATACTAGTGGGAATTTTTCATTATAGAACTTGGCTTGTATATTCTAATGATGGGATTTCTCAAAATGCCCTAGGTCTTCATGAGCAAGCGAGTTGGTTGCACACCCACTTAGTTTCTTTTGTTGAGCTTTCACATACTTATAGCTCTAGTGCATCCGTTGCATGGCAATCCCTACTCACTCACATTGATATCTATTAATGGGCATCTCCATAGCCCGTTGATACGCCTAGTTGATGTGAGACTATCTTCCCCTCTTTTTGTCTTCTCCACAACCACCGTTCTATTCCACATATAGTGCTATATCCATGGCTCACGCTCATGTATTGCGTGAAGGTTGAAAAAGTTTTGAAAATGTTAAAGTATGAAACAATTGCTTGGCTTGTCATCGGGGTTGTGCATGATTTAAATACTTTGTGTGGTGAAGATGGAGCATAGCCACACTATATGAATTTGTAGGGATAACTTTCTTTGCCCATGTTATTTCGAGAAGACATAATTGCTTTATTAGTATGCTTGAAGTATTATTATTTTTATGTCAATATGAACTTTTGTCTTGAATCTTTCGAATCTGAATATTCATACCACAATTAAGAAATTTTGCATTGAAATTATGCCAAGTAGCACTCCGCATCAAAAATTCTCTTTTTATCATTTACCTACTCGAGGACGAGCAGGAATTAAGCTTGGGGATGCCTGATACGTCTCCAACGTATCTATAATTTTTGATTGCTCCATGCTATATTATCTACTGTTTTGGACTATATTGGGCTTTATTTTCCACTTTTATATTATTTTTGGGACTAACCTATTAACTGGAGGCCCGGCCCAGAATTGCTATTTTTGCCTATTTCAGTGTTTCGAAGAAACAGAATATCAAACGGAGTCCAAACAGAAAAATCCTTTTTGGAACATGATTTTCTTCCCGAATAAGATCCAGGAGACTTGGACCCTACACCAAGGAAGCTCCAAGGAGGGCACGAGGTAGGGGGGCGCGCCCCCCACCCTCGTGGGCCCACCGAAGCTCCACCGACGTACTTCTTCCTCCTATATATACCCACGTGCCCCCAAACGATCAGAACAGGAGCCAAAAACCTAATTCCACCGCCGCAACTTTCTGTATCCATGAGATCCGATCTTGGGGCTTGTTCCGGAGCTCCGCCGAAGAGGGCCATCATCACGGAGGGCTTCTACATCATCATAGCCTCTCCGATGAAGTGTGAGTAGTTTACCTCAAACCTTCGGGTCCATAGTTATTAGCTAGATGGCTTCTTCTCTCTTTTTGGATCTCAATACAATGTTCTCCCCCTCTCTAGTGGAGATCTATTCGATGTAATCTTCTTCTTTTTGTGGTGTGTTTGTTGAGACCGATGAATTGTGGGTTTATGATCAAGTCTATCTATGAATAATATTTGAATCTTCTCTGAATTCTTTTATGTATGATTGGTTATCTTTGCAAGTCTCTTTGAATTATCCGTTTGGTTTGGCCAACTATATTGGTCGTTCTTGGCATGGGAGAAGTGCTTAGCTTTGGGTTCGATCTTGCGGTGTCCTTTCCCAGTGACAGAAGGGGCAACAAGGCACGTATTGTATCGTTGCCATCGAGGATAACAAGATGGGGTTTATTTCATATTGCATGAATTTATCTCTCTACATCATGTCATCTTGCTTAAAGCGTTACTCTGTTTTTAACTTAATACTCTAGATGCATGATGGATAGCGGTCGATGAGTGGAGTAATAGTAGTAGATGCAGAATCGTTTCGATCTACTTGTCACGGACGTGATGCCTATATACATGATCATGCCTAGATACTCTCATAACTATGCTCAATTCTGTCAATTGCTCAACAGTAATTTGTTCACCCACCGTAGAAAACTTATGCTCTTGAGATAAGCCACTAGTGAAACCTATGGCCCCCGGGTCTATTCTCACCAAATCAATCTCCATCACTTTAATCTTGCTTTGTTTTTACTTTGCCTTTTACTTTTCACTTTGCATCTTTATATCAAAAACACCAAAAATATTATCTCTATTAGATCTCACTCTCGTAAGAGACCGTGAAGGGATTGACAACCCCTAATCGCGTTGGTTGCGAGTTGCTATCGATTTGTGCAGGTACGAGGGACTTGAGCGTGGCCTCCTACTGGATTGATACCTTGGTTCTCAAAAACTGAGGGAAATACTTACGCTACTCTGCTGCATCATCCTCTCCTCTTCGGGGAAAACCAACGCAAGCTCAAGAGGTAGCAACCATCTCCTCTCAAACCCTAGTTCATCTCTTGTGTTCAATCTTTGTACCGGAACCTTAGATTGTTGCTTGTGGGTGACTGGTAGTGTTGATTACATCTAGTAGTTGATTACTATATGGTTTATTTGGTGGAAGATTATATGTTCATATCCATTATACTATTTAATACCTCTTTGATCTTGAGCATGATTATCATTTGTGAGTAGTTACTTTTGTTCTCGAGGTCACGGGAGAAATCATGTTGCAAGTAATCATGTGAACTAGATATGTGTTTGATATTTTGATGATATGTATGTTGTGATTCCCTTAGTGGTGCCATGTGAACGTTGACTACATGGCACTTCACCATATTTGGGCCTAAGGGAATGCATTGTGGAGTAGTTATTAGATGATGGGTTGCTAGAGTGATAGAAGCTTAAACCCTAGTTTATGCGCTACTTCGTAAGGGAATGATTTGGATCAAAAAGTTTAATGTTATGGTTAGATTTTATCTTAATATTTTTCTCGTAGTTGC
Organism: Triticum dicoccoides; assembly: GCF_002162155.2. Taxonomy (NCBI): domain Eukaryota; kingdom Viridiplantae; phylum Streptophyta; class Magnoliopsida; order Poales; family Poaceae; genus Triticum; species Triticum dicoccoides. The sequence continues at coordinate 239,537 of NC_041382.1, forward strand.
GGATGCTCGTGAAGGGGTTAATCATAAGTAGGAGGTTTGTTCTAGTAAGAACAACACCTAAGCACCAGTCCACCCACATATCAAATTATCAAAGTAGCGAACACGAATCAAACCAACATGATGAAAGTAGCATGGTGAAATTCCTGTGTGCCCTCAAGAACGCTTTGCTTATCACAAGAGATCGTTTTGGACTGCCCTTTGTCACAAAAGGATTGGGCTACCTTTCTGCACTTTATTTACCGTTACCATTACTTGTCCACAAATTATCTTGCTATCAAACTACCTGTTACCGACTATTTCAGTGCTTGCAGAAAATACCTTGCTGAAAACCACTTGTCATTTCCTTCTGCTCCTCGTTGGGTTCAACATTCTTACTTATCGAAAGGACTACGATTGATCCCCTATACTTGTGGGTCATCACACAATGCTACCGAAAGCAAAAAGTTGGACGGGGACGAAGATGCCCCCATAGCCGATGCTACTATATCTATTTGCAAGCGAGCCATCCACCTTTGACAATCAAACAACAAGATCTCAATGAAAGCACCAATGTTGGTGTCAAAACCGACAGATCTCGGGTAGGGGGGAGCTGTTAGATCAGATCGATGGGTAAGAGGAGAAGAACACACATGGGATTTACCCAGGTTCGGGCCCTCTCGATGGAGGTAAAACCCTATGTCCTGCTCTTGTTTATATTATGAAGGTATCAAAGTCCAGAGTTGATCTACCTCAAGATCGTAAGTAGTGGTCTAAACCCTAATGGTATGATGGATGGAATGAATGATGCCCTCTACGGACTAAACCTCCCAGATTATATAGGCACCAGGGGCATCTAGCATTACACATGGTCGGTTGCCATCTAAGGGTTTACATGCTGAATCTAAATATGCTTGAAGTGCATGCCAAGTCTTTGGCCGCCACGCTTAAAGGGTCTCCGGAGTCTTGCCTCCCCAATGGGCTGGTAGCCCGGCCCATACATTAGGCCGTCTTGGCTAGGACCCCGTAGTCCAGGACACCGTCACCTATCAAGCATGTGTATGACTCAGGAGGATACCGACGCATCTCACCTCGGGTTTTGTAAAGTATCATGAAGCAAAGGGAACATCACATGATAACCAAAGGTTCACTCGAATGTCATTCGTGTAATCATAGGGACCGATATGGACGTCCACGTTTCCGCTATCGGTCATTGCACGAAGGGGTTTCCGTTCATGTCTATATTTTACCGAACCTATAGGGTCACAAGCTTAAGGTAATCACGATCTGTTGAGTGTTAGAAGGACGAGAGTATTGAGGATTTATTTGTAGAATTGTTTCATTAAAATTTGAAATAGTTTTGAGAGGAACCAAAAGCATTTCGGGATCACCAGAAGTGTTTCGGAGTTTATCGGGTAATATGGGTATTATTGATAAATAATATATAGGTGGAAAATGTTTCCGATGATACTGATTTAATAATAAAATGCTTTAGTAATTGTTCGGAGGCTTTTATATTTAATATGAGGAAGAACTGGGCCACCAAGGCCCATGTAGGGGAGGTGCCCCCTTCCGCCCTTTGGGAGGCCGAATTGGGGAGGGGGAATGGTCGAGGCAATGGGAAGGGAGTCCTCCCCCCTTGTGGTGACCCCTCCTCCCGTCTAACCTATATATACTAGAAGTTTTTGCACTATTAGAACAAACAAATTTTGGAGCCTCCTCTAATTCTCTAGTTCTAGTTGTTTCTAGTTGATCAATTAAAGCTTGACGTAGATCCTTTAATCCTAATAATTAGAATCCCAGTGTGGTTCTAATCTTCTTCCCCTAATTCTTCGTCGACGATTAGCTCCGGATGGCGTCGGGTGTACGCTTGCAACCAAGTAGAAAGGTCGTGGTTTCAGTCCTTCGTTCGAGGGATCGTTTGTGGGCGGATCGTTCATCTACGGTTCAAAGGACTCCAATTAAAGATGTACACCGACTCGTCTAATTTAGCTGCTACTTGGAGTTAGTAATGATCGTTATCCTCATCTTCATATTTATTCTTGGGTGATCGATACTAGTGTAGTGCGATTTGTTTTTCTACTATATATGTTTTCCAAGAAGGCCATGGTTTGAGTCTTGGGTTTGAGGGACTTGACGAACGATCTACACCAACTCTAGTTCCGTTGCAACTCCCTTTGCTTCCTTTAATCAAATCGGCCGCCGGTGGACGGGTTTTATTTTACTAAGTGGGCTTGGATTTTGGTAACTCCGCCTATGTTGTCTTAACATAGCCTGTCCCAAGCCCGGGAAAAGGAGGAGGGTTGTGATAGGCTTGGCGAGCCAACATAAAAACTCAGCCACTCTTATGGAGATGAAACCCAAAAGATTTTCGTTGGGGCGTAACCCTCTCAGCGACGCGCCACATCGGAACCCGGGTGTGGTGGAAAATGGGCAAGGGCCGGGCCGTCACCCCCAGGTGGCGCGCCGTATCTTGATCCGGATACGATGGCAAGTGAGCGAGGATCAGGTCGTCGCATCCTTAGTGGCGCGCTACATCAGTGCCCGGATGTAGTGGAAAATGAGCAAGGGTCTTCGCATTTGACTCGACGAGTGCGAAGGGTAAGGAAGCTAGCCGATCCTAGGAGGATTCGTTTAGGTAGCTGGAACGTAGGGTCTTCGACAGGGAAGCTTCGGGAGCTAGTTGATGCAGCGGTGAGGAAAGGTGTTGATATCCTTTGCATCCAAGAAACCAAATGGAGAGGACAGAAAGCGAAGGAGGTGGAGGATACCGGCTTCAAGATGTGGTACACGGGGACGGCTGCAAACAGAAATGGCATTGGCATCTTGATCAACAAGAGCCTCAAGTATGGAGTGGTAGACGTCAAGAGACATGGGGACCGGATTATCCTGGTCAAGCTGGTAGTTGAGGACTTGGTTCTCAATGTTATCAGCGCGTATGCCCCGCAAGTAGGCCACAATGAGAACACCAAGAGGAAGTTCTAGGAAGGCCTGGAAGACATGGTTAGGAGTGTACCGATTGGTGAGAAGCTCTTCATAGGAGGAGACCTCAATGGCCACGTGGGTACATCTAACACAGGTTTCGAAGGGGCGCATGGGGGCTTTGGCTATGGCATCAGAAATCAAGAAGGAGAAGATGTCTTAAGCTTTGCTCTAGCCTACAACATGATTGTAGCTAACACCTTCTTTAGAAAGAGAGAATCACATCTGGTGACTTTTAGTAGTGGCCAACACTCTAGCCAGATTGATTTCATCCTCTCAAGAAGAGAAGATAGGCGTGCGTGCCTAGACTGTAAGGTGATACCTGGAGAGAGTGTTGTACCCCAGCATAAGCTGGTGGTTGCTGACTTCTGCTTTCGGATTCGTGTCCAACGGGATAAGCGTGCCAAAGTCGCTAGAACGAAGTGGTGGAAGCTCAAGGGGGAGGTAGCTCAGGCGTTCAAGGAGGGGATCATTAAGGAGGGCCCTTGGGAGGAAGGTGGGGATGCGGACAATGTGTGGATGAAGATGGCGGCTTGCATTCGTAAGGTGGCCTCGGAGGAGTTTGGAGTGTCCAGGGGAAGGAGAAGTGAAGATAAGGATACCTGGTGGTGGAATAATGATGTCCAGAAGGCGATTAAAGAGAAGAAATATTGCTTCAGACGCCTATACCTGGATAGGAGTGCAGACAACATAGAGAAGTACAAGATGGCGAAGAAGGCTGCAAAGCGAGCTGTTGGTGAAGCAAGGGGTCGGGCATATGAGGACCTCTACCAACGGTTAGGCACGAAGGAAGGCGAAGGGGACATCTATAAGATGGCCAAGATCCGAGAGAGGAAGACGAGGGATATTGCCAAGTCAAATGCATCAAGGACGAAGCAGGCCAACTCTTGGCGAGGGATGAGGAGATTAAACATAGATGGCGGGAGTACTTCGACAAGCTGTTCAATGGGGAGAATGAGAGGTCTACCATTGAACTGGACGATTCCTTTGATGAGACCAGCATGCGTTTTGTGCGGCGAATCCAGGAGTCTGAGGTTAAGGAGGCTTTGAAAAGGATGAAAGGAGGCAAGGCGATAGGCCCTGATTGTATCCCCATTGAGGTGTGGAAAGGTCTCGGGGACATAGCGATAATAGGACTAACCAAACAAGATGCCAGAAGAATGGAGACGGAGTATATTAGTACCAATCTTCAAGAACAAGGGGGATGTTCAGAGTTTTACTAATTACCGTGGAACTAAGCTGATGAGCCATACAATGAAGCTATGGGAGAGAGTCATTGAGCACCGCTTAAGAAGAATGACAAGCGTGACCAAAAATCAGTTTGGTTTCATGCCTGGGAGGTCGACCATGGAAGCCATTTTCTTGGTACGACAACTTATGAAGAGATATAGGGAGCAAAAGAAGGACTTGCATATGGTGTTCATTGACTTGGGGAAGGCCTATGATAAGATACCACGGAATGTCATGTGGTGGGCCTTGGAGAAACACAAAGTCTCAGCAAAGTACATTACCCTCATTAAGGACATGTACGATAATGTTGTGACAAGTGTTTGAACAAGTGATGTCGACATTGATGACTTCCCGATTAAGATAGGACTGCATCAGGGGTCAGCTCTGAGCCCTTATCTTTTTGCATTGGTGATGGATGAGGTCACAAGGGATATACAAGGAGATATCCCATGGTGTATACTCTTTACGGATGATGTGGTGCTAGTTGACGATAGTCGAACAGGGGTAAATAGGAAGTTAGAGTTATGGAGACAAACCTTGGAATCGAAAGAGTTTAGGCTTAGTAGAACTAGAACCGAGTACATGATGTGCGGTTTCAGTACTACTAGGTGTGAGGAAGAGGAGGTTAGCCTTGATGGCGAGGTGGTACCCCAGAAGGACACCTTTCGGTATTTGGGGTCAATGCTGCAGGAGGATGGGGGTATTGATGAAGATGTGGACCATCGAATCAAAGCCGGATGGATGAAGTGGCGCCAAGCTTCTGGCATTCTCTGTGACAAGAGAGTGCCACAAAAGCTAAAAGGCAAGTTCTACAGGACGGCGGTTCGACCCGCAATGTTGTATGGCGCCGAGTGTTGGCCGACTAAAAGGCGACATGTTCAACAGTTAGGTATGGCGGAGATGCGTATGTTGAGATGGATGTGTGGCCACACGAGGAAGGACCGAGTCCAGAATGATAATATACAAGATAGAGTTGGGGTAGCACCGATTGAAGAGAAGTTTGTTCAACATCGTCTGAGATGGTTTGGGCATATTCAACGCATGCCTCCAGAAGCTTCAATGCATAGCGGACGGCTAAAGTATGCGGAGAATGTCAAGAGAGGGCGGGGTAGACCGAATTTGACACGAGAGGAGACCGTTAAGAGAGACCTGAAGGATTGGAGTATCACCAAAGAGCTAGCTATGGACAAGGGTGCGTGGAAGCTTGCTATCCATGTGCCAAAGCCATGAGTTGGTTGCGAGATTTTATGAGTTTCATCTCTAGCCTATCCAACTTGTTTGGGACTAAAGGCTTTATTGTTGTTGTTGTTGCTGCTGCTGTTGCTGTTGCTTGAATTTTAGTCTTTGGATTTTGTTTTGGAATAAAAAAACAAACAAAACACCACTCACTCGTCGCGTTCTCTTCTTGTTCTTCCTCCCCTCCTCCTCCTCCTTCCTTCCTTCCCTTCCTTCCTGTGTCTCCTCTCCTCCTCTCTCGTCGTGCTGCTGCTGCCGCTGGCTTGGGCTTGGGCTTGGGCTTGGGCTTGGGCGGGGCCTAGATCCGGCGGTCCTCCGCCGCCGACGCCCTGCCGCCGCCGGCCTTATCCGTTCATCGCGCGCGCGGGGCATCCTTATCCTTATCCTTATCCTTAGGTATGTATGTTTCTTCTTGATTGATCCAACCCAAAGCGAACCTTAGCTGTCCCCAAGCGGGATTGATTAGGTTAGATACGATTCTCCCTCCGCCTCTTTCTTTCTTTCTTTCCTGGTTATTAGGTTAGATTAGATCTACTCTACTCTACTCCTTAGCTGCTAATATACTAGTACTAGTTAGCTCTACTCCTTTCCTGGTTATGTATGTATGTATGTATCTACTCCTACGTATGTATATGTATGTATGTATGTATGTATGTATGTATGTATGTATGTATGTATCAAGGGCAGGATATAAATATAAATAATTCCAAGAAAAGAAAAGAAAATAAAAGAAAAGAAAACAAGAATGAATGGTCGGTCGCCACGGTGGAATTCATTCAGCAAAATGTCTCCCTCTTTTCACGCTGCCTGTTTATCATTAGCTAAGGTTCTCTTCTCTTCTCTTCTCTTCTCTTCTCTGATAGCAGCACAACAGATACACAACCATGTCTCTAATTATCTATCTATCTATCCATGGCAATAAAAAATGTATCTAGATTCCTCTTTTGTTTGACTTACTTATACATATAATATAATATGCAGGGCAGGGCAGGACCAGACCACATGTGCCGTCAACCGTCGACACTTGAGCTGTCTCCAGATGAGCAGCTTGCTGCTGAAGAAACCTTCAAGTTGTACTGCAAGCCAGTTGAGCTCTGCAATGTTATCCAAAAACGAGCCCTTGATAATGTATTGTACTATATATGTAACCTCCCTCCCTCCCTAAATCCTGTATAGCTGTTTTCATTTCATTTCACACAACCAACAACAACTACAACAATACAATGGCTTTCTTTTGCAGCCCGCTTTTCTGCAAAGATGCCTCCATTACATGATACAGGCAAACCGCAAAAAGAGGTAGCTCTCATTCATTCAGGTCCCATATTTATGTTTCTGAAACTATTTTCTTTTCTTGACATGGATAGATAGATAGCAGAGCAGAGGCTTCACTGTTTTATAGTATCTAGTTTTCTGACCCCTTTAACTGAATCTTGTCTGTTGCATCATGCGAATGCTGACCAGTGTGTGTTTGTGTTTGTGCTTGTGGGTGTAGGATTCAACTAACTGTATCCCTTTCTCGAGGCACAAATACTGACCACAACATCTTCCCCCTTTATGTTTTGTTAGCTACACCTACTAGTGATAGCATCCCACTTGAAGGGGTAAGTAAGTGTTCCCCTTTTTCAGTTCCACTCACTATTTTTTTTTGCAGCATAATGCATGGTGAATTTGCAAACATTCTTGTACCAAATTAATTAATGATCTCATTAAACAATGCCATCATCTTTTGCAGCATTCTCCGATATATCGATTCAGTCGTGCCTGTTTGCTTACGTCATTCACTGAATTTGCTAGTAAAGACCACAACAAAGCCACATTCACAATTCCAGACGTCAAGAATATAGCAGCAACCTCCCGAGCTTGCAACCTCAGCATTATCCTTATCCGCTGTGGTATGATGTGCATCATATGTGATCGTGCACGGTTCACGTCTCCTCACTACCGTCACATCTGGTTCCTTTTTTTTTAGTTTCAGATTCAGAAGGGCAGGTTGGAGAAAATAACTGCTCTGGGGACCATGTGGAAGCATCTGCTCTCCGAAGTAAGTTGGTATCACATTACCATGTCTAGTAGCCAGTATAGCTCAACATATGTGCCTTTTAAAAATTGAATATCAGAAACCAGCTATGATTTGTGGGGTTATTGAGTGCAACTACTTACTATCATTTACGCGATGCATTTTGACAGAGTTTGAAGGGAAATGTTTCTGGGGTAAAATACCAATTAATTTACTTGGTTCGTCGTTGGAGAATTGCGTGACTTTAAATTTGGGACATACTGTGGAGTTGGCTTCTACAGTTACTATGAACCCAAGCTTCTTAGAGGTACTTAGGTTGAACTTTTCCATATTATTAAGCTTCAGTTTTCTTAATGTATATACTTCGACTTTTCTAGTAGTACAATTTAACCATAAGATGGATGACAATCCTTTGCATCCTCATGTTTCAGACTGAATAAATTACGTTAGCCACCTGTATTTGGAAAATTTACCCTATGTACTAGCATGTAACTTTAGTTGTCCTATAAGGCTGCGGTGCCTGTCGTTAATTAGCAAATCATGTTCCAGAAGTGCAGGTGCAAATTGTGAAATCAGTAGTGCAGTTTGCATCTTTGTAACACAACATGTTATAAGATCCATGTTAACACTAAAAGTTGTATTCTGTAGTGTATGGAAGTTTAAGTGATTATGCAAATCTGTTTTTGTTTCGGTTGTGCCTCAGATTTCACAATCATTTTTGTTTACTTTATTAGAAACTGAAAAATGAAGAGAGAGTTTTTGGGGCGTAGTGGCCGTTAATTGCTTCCGCTGTATGTTGACCTACTTGCCTTGATTATTTTTGTACATCCAGCCAAAATTTCTGGAGCAGGACAGTTGCTTGACATTTTGCTCTCATAAGATTAATGCTACGGTAAGGGTAACTCTGTTCCTTTATTTATTGATCTAATTATCATTTCCATATTTAAGGGCAACGGATTATATTGTAGACCTTCTGCCAGTTACTTGCGCAGCTTGTCTAAGATTGCTGTTATTGTTTCAGGGTTCATATCAACTCCAAGTTGGCATATCCGTTCAAGAGGCTGGTGCAAGAGACATGTCTGAATCTCCGTATAATAGTTACTCATACAGTGATGTCCCACCTTCATCATTACGTCATATTATAAGGTAACACAATATTTGGGTTTGGTGTTGGTTTAGAATGCATGGAGTTGATCTTTTAAATTTGGCTGCTAGTATACACAATATTTGGGTTTGTGTCATGTTGAGATGATATTTTTAGATCTTGCCATCAAAATTCAAAAGTAATTTCAGATCATTAAGCTTAGTGTTTTTCTCCTGAAATATAATTGATGAAAGTAATTAGACAAATTACTTGTTAATTTTGGAGAAAAAGTGCAAAATGCATAATCACTATCTATGGTTCAATTGGAAACATCTCTTTGGCAGAGCCTTGATTGTTCAAAAGAGAGACCCCAGCTTACTTATGCCTCCATCTCATGTAATTAAAAAAGTTAAATCACTGATGATTGTTCCAAGTGACATTGTTTATGTCTTAAAGAAGTACTACTCCAGTATTGTGGTGAGGCTGAAGTCAGCCTGTCCCGACCTAGTGTTTGGTCAGGTCTTATTATGACACTTTGCTCTAACTTTCAGCTTTACAAACACATTTGCATTTTGGTATAACCAAGTGAACAAATGGAAATGTATATTTTCCGCAGGTTAAGAGCTGGTAATGTGATTTTCAACTTCAAGTACTACAACAATACTATGCAAAAGACTGAAGGTTCTTGCTTACTCCAACATTTGGGCTCATGCGGTTTTCAAATCCATTGGCATTTGCTTGCATCATATACTGGCATTTTCCTTCCCTAGGTGTTCTACATTTTCTCCCTGTACCTGATTTGCGGAGCGTAATTAACTAGATATGCTAGGTTAATAATATCAGTATATCTGCAACTAAACTAGTAAAATATCTTCTGCTACGACCTTTCGATGGTACACATGTTATTGAAATGTAAGCTTATGATGTTTTATGGTGGTAAAATTATTACTTTGTCCAATTAGTCATGGTGAGATATGTATTATACAAATATTAGTGTATCGACACAACACAAAAGGAAGTACCTAGGACATGATTTTGCATATGATCCTAGGACATGTTGCTGAGTCAGTTGGCTACTCCTGTGTTTATTATACAGTGTACATTGTTTTGAATGCTTATCATGGCAAAAATCTGGTGTTTGCAATTAACTACGTTCAGTTTTGCATCACTGAGTGACATTTGTTGGTCAAGTCATATATTTTCTGTTTGGCTCGTGATTCTTAATATTGTCGATCCCTTCTTACCAGTCACCGAAGATTTTGCTTGCGCCTTTTGCTTGGTAAAGTGTGGAAGCTACAAGGTAAAGTTTGAAGCAAATTTCCATTCGAAATGTTGCTTATTGCTGCTAAGGGCCGGTGAATCATGTCAGCTGCTACATTTAGGGTAAAACGGAATCTGTCTAGTTCACGCTGCACCATTGATGTCTTCTTGTTCTTTGTGAGGAAACTTAGATTGTGTTCTTTTTCTGCTCGACCTTTCTTATTTTTTATGGGAACAATGTTGTGCACACTTTCTCTGAGGCACATCTCTAATGTTGTGATTCTGGCGATACTAGGGCCTGGGGTGTCACTTGAACTCAACGCATGACCTATTCCACTTTGAGTTTTGGGTTGGTAAACTTCTGGAATTTCTATTGTAAATCTTATTTGATCGATGTCATAATTTGATTGTTGGTTTGCTCTTTACATTCATGCAGATATCTGAAGAATGCCAGGCTGTTAATGTTAGTCTGAAGGCTGATGCCTGGAAAATGGAGGTAAAACAGTGATACAGAATTTCCAGAATTACCTGATAATAAATGAGCTGAGTGTTCTGAAGGATACTTGCAGAATCTGCATTGCATATTGTTTTCCATTGAAACATTCTGTTATTAGTGCCTCGAACTAATAATCCCATTTATTTCCCAGCTTGTGGGCAAGGGAGTTGATCCAAGACATCAAACATTTTCCTACTGGTACGCTCTTTCTCAATCAATTTTCATGATGGATCAGCTCATCTTATTTCTGTTTGATTTTACTAACTGTGTTGCATCAGCTCAAGGCTTAAGATGCGTCGTCGAAGGTCGCTAGCCACAGTTGAGAATATAAGCCCCGTACATCCACATATCATGGATTCAGGTTCACCTGAAGATGCCCAGGCAGGGTCGTCTAAAGACGAGTTTGTTCAGAGGGAAGATGGTACATTCTCATCTTTTTCTTTTTCTTTTTTGGGAGTCATCTTATGGTATCTTACTGTGGCATAAACTACATTCAAATGGTAACACCATAATGCAGTGTTTCGAATTGTACAGTGATGTTTCTGATTGTGTCTTCGCCTACTATCTTATATTATATAATAAATACAGTGTTTCAAATTTCCATTCCTGATGAAACCAATCAAAAAATTGTTCCTAGACTGATCCCACAGGTGGACAAAAGCAGTCAAATTTTCAGTGAAACTGGAATTAAGAATGAGCCAGTTGTTTGTTTGCACATGGAATTTCATCTCTGAGAAGTCCTGCATGCTGTTTTGAATATAGCATTTAGACCCTTGCCATAGGTAGAGATTATTGCAACTGTTCTTTGATTATACTACCTGAATGAATGCTACAAACCACATAAGTTGTTTCCTAAGACACAGATCATGCCTGCAAATGCTGATTTCTGATGTCTAAAATTTGCAGATAATAATTCAGTAGCACCCGATTCTGCCGAGCATGATCACTCATTAAATGGTAGCAATCTTACACCACCGACAGTACTAGAGTTTGGGAAGACAAGGAAACTATCTGCGGAGCGAAGTGATCCCAGAAAGTAGCCCTTCTGTTTACATACTTCGCTGATATCATGCTAAGCATTGTATATATAGCTGTTTGTTTGTCCAGACATTTACAATAGAAACCAACTGTTTTTATGTGTATATTATGTGGCAGCCGACAACTTCTGCAGAAACGTCAGTTCTTCCATTCTCACAGGGCACAGGTGTGTGAGTGGGAAATAAATTTTGTTCATCCTTATGTCATGTATGGAACTAACAAGAGCACCGGGCATCCAAAAAACAGAATGTGAATATAAAAATATCTGAATTTGAATTTGATGCTGATTTCTAGTAGATGAGAGGTCTAAAATTTTCTAGGCTTTGACCTGCGACTCGTTGGAGCTTGGTGAGAAGTAGTACTCTTGTCTTCACTGTCAGCTTCTCTTGAGTTAAAATATGATGATCTGGTGTTTTATATAAATACCAGACTATGCCAGTTTTGCTAGCATGATGTCTGAATTATTTGTGTTCAGTTACAACTAGCAGGTGGCAAATCAAATAAGTTTTCTGCCAAGGTTTCACTTGTGCCAGCCAATTTGATGCCAAGGCTTCACTGTAAGAAAGGCTGTTTTGTTTGCATGCATATAAAAAAAAAAGAATCTGCCTGTTGCCAGCTTTCTTGTTCTATAATTTTCTTGCTCATCATTTACACCCCTACTAAAGCTTTGTTTTATTGGATTTTTTGATATTACTTAGGGTTTTTATGCCTGCATTTCATTTGATATCTAGTCTAGCATGACGTCTGAATTTCATTTACTCTTGTTTCTATAATATTTGATATCTAGTCTAGCATGATGTCTGAATTTCATTTACTCTTGTTTCTGCATTTGACATGTGTAGCTTGATTGTTGTAGCCAATGGCAGTGGAACAAGTTTTGTCAGATCATGACAGCGAGGATGAAGTTGACGATGACATTGCCGACTTGGAAGATAGACGGGTCAGCAGATATTTGTCTCTCGTTAATTACGGTTGAGAAACATACTGCTAGAAACATATCTTAAGTTATTACTTGTTTTTTTTTCCTTGGTTGCAGATGCTTGCTGATTTTCTTGATGTCACGAAAGATGAGAAGCTTATTATGCATATGTGGAATTCATTTATTCGGAAACAAAGGTATGCGTGCAAAATCAAGTGTTTTACGGACGGTACTCGCTGAACCCTACATGCCTCGTGTCTTGCTGAAAGAGTATGATAATTCATTCACAGGGTGCTAGCTGATGGGCATATACCTTGGGCCTGTGAGGGCTTCTCCCGGCTTCATGGACCGCAGCTTGTACAAAACCCTCCTCTGCTCTGGTGAGTCCCTCCTTCATGGACCGGCTTGACTGATTTGCTTGCTGCGCCTGATTGAATGAATGAATGAATGAAATGAAACAACCCTCAGGTGCTGGCGTTTGGTGATGATTAAGCTGTGGAACCACAGCCTGCTGGATGCGCGCGCCATGAACACATGCAACACCATTCTTGAGGGATACCAACCCAACAACAAGATGTTTTAATTCTCATTTACTGAAAATGTCGATGTTTGCCGGATAATTCTTTCCTACCAAGTCGTTTCCCCTAAGATAGATATTTGTCTTTTTTTTTAAAAGTTACTTCTCCATACTTGTGAATGTTTAGACTTTGCACTTGTCGTTCCCCTTTTAAATTACAAATTCTCCAAAGAAATTGGTAATCAAGTCACAAAGAATGTGTTAGCTTTCCCCGACATATAAAGGGCGCTTTTCTTTTATTGACTCAAGATGTAGCATCAAACATATTAAATAAGCAACACACAGGCTCTGCATATCTAAGATGCACTCGGTCAAAGCCAAACAAAAAGATTTTTTTTTTGATATATCAGCAACATTAGTCATATGTCCATCACTGTGCCTATTCCTATATAAAAAAGTGTTCATCGATTTTCTTCAAATAATGTTCATTGAATTGAAATTTTGTTTCAAAAAATGTTTCGCATATTCAAAAATTATCATCAAGTTAGCAAAATGTTCATTGAATATCCAATTCTGAGCCCGAGCTTGCTCCCGGTCAAGAAACAATTCATAAAAAATTAGAAAAAATCCAAAATTTTGTGCTAAGATAAATTGGTGCGTGAGGTGCGCTCCAATTTTCAGAGCTTTTGGACATTTGAGCAGCTCTTAGCAAAAAAGATAGATTGGTTTAGAACAGTACGCTTTTTAACAATACGCTTTTTAACGGACCACAAATTTGTTCTTTTTTGCCAAGAGCTACTCATATGTCCAAATGATTTGAAATTTGGAGCGGACATCATGCACCAAATTATCTACCATGTCAAAAAAAATTGAATTTTTGAATTTTTCTAGTATTTATTTTGATTTTTTTATTCAACGCGGGTGCAGATGAGCCGGAGAGCCAAAACGCCTCACTCAATGTTCATCCATTTTTTTTTTTGAAAATGTCCTTGTCATCGCTCCCCCTTGAGCGCATCGAGTTCGGCTGTGTGGGAGGACCCGAGCCAATGGCGTGGGTGAGTCCGCCACCCAAGTCCCCCACCCCTGCTGCCAGACGCCGTGGTACTTCCCCTCTGCGGTTGCCACGACTAGGGAGGTCGAGGAAGCCGGGGAGGGGGGACGGGAGAGGTGGCATCGTTGTGACGGCTTGAGGAGGATTCGACCGATCAGACAACAGGGACCTTCGGCCACCGCGTCCGGCCATTGGGAGGAGATGGGGGCGCCGAGGGGGGAGGGGAGGGCGCCGGTGGCAGGGATGGGGGAGGAGGAGAGGCAGAAGAGGTTTTTTTTACTTGGTTGCCCTTTGCCAAGTGTCTCCTTGCATATTGTTGTCCCACCAAAAAAAGAAAACAAAATTATTGTAGCAAGCATAATCAATCAGCCAAGGTTGCCTTGGATCCTACTACCATATGATGGAACCTCAGCTGCAAAATTTCTACACCTCCTAACACTCATTCAAAGCAGAGATATATATATTCCTTTGTACTACTACTAGTAGGTCTTTTATCTTTCTTTCTACAAGATTGAAACTTATTTAAAAGAAAAAAGGTCGGCATCAAATACTCCTAGTCAGTCAGTCTGCCTGATTATGATTTTGTACTAGTTTCTTTCAACAAGATAACAAGTCAGTATCAACACTACTTTCTGCATTCACTGAATTCACAAGTGCAGCCACCAAACCAAATCAAAAACCCCAATTCACTGGACCAGACCAGATTAGAAGCATCTTGTCTGCTCTGCTAGCTAGTTAATGACCTGACCTGACCTGACCTGGTTGCCCCCAAATGAGTTGCCTCACAAATAAATCATTAATAATCCAAGATAAGAGGCTTTACAAATGAATAGCCCTAAAAAGAGAACCTAAGTGGGTAGCTTTTTTCATCTCTCCAAAATTCCCCACCTTTCTTCACCAAAGCGAAAAAAGGCAGGCTTACATCTTCCTTCCTTCCTTCCTGTACAATTAATTCCTTACTTTTTTTTGTTTTTGCACAAATGCTTCTTGCCATCTGTATGGGACCTAACCTGGCATAATAATCGATCAAAACGGAATCAACTACTCATCAAGCTACAACAATCTATCAAGATCCACAGAGACGACAACTTTCAGTTGTGCTGAAGGACTCTATACACTTCATCCCCCAGGGCCGCCAACGTGACGGGCTTCTGGAGCAGACCGTTTATCCCTGACCGCTGGCACCGGTCCCGGACGTTGTCGTCCGAGCTCGCCGCGAGGGCCACGATCAGTGGCGGCCAGCTGTTGCTCCTGAACTTGCGGATCGCGAGGGCCACCTCGAACCCGTCCATCGTGTGCATCGTCAGGTCCAGAAGCACCAGCTGGAAGGACGACTCGCCGCCCGCAAAGGAGGTCATGCACTGGATGCCCGAGCTGACCGAAAAGACTCGGCACCCAAGCTTTTCCAGGAGCTTGTGGGTGACTGCTCGGTTGGTGTCATCACCGTCCACCAGGAGGACATGGAGCCCGTTGAAGTTGGGGATCGGTGATAACCGGTATAGGTCCGAGGATGCTCCTGAGACAGGGGTCACATGTTGCATCTGGAACTGGAGAGCCAGCATGACCGTCTCTCTCAACCCTTCTGGGTCTGATACGGACCAGATATTACCATTCATCATCTGCAACACAACATAAAGCCTCAAGTCAGCTAATAATAAAATATATAGATTACACATCAAGCAAACGACAGAATAAGATTGAACGCCTAAGTGCCACAGTAAGATATTTTCTGAGGAATGAACTGATGAGCACAAAGAAAAAGATAGTTACCGAAAACAAGCACCGGAATTCTTTACAGCCAATCACATCATGTTCACTAATAGTTTCAACAGCATGAACAAGCAGCATAAATGATTCATTTTTTATTACAGCACCACTGTAACAAAAGTGGCCAAAAATAAATAAAATCTTACTTCGCCCAGTTTGAACCACAGTCAAGTGCTGAAGATTTCACAGCATTCCGCACAAAGTATGCTGGCAGGAAAATGCAGTGTAATTTGGCAGTTTCATAACTGTAACTACATGTCTTTCAAACAAATAATTGTAACTACATGCTAGCCTGAATGTTTAGTTACTGTATGAAAAACTGAAAAACTGTCGAGACAGATGAGGATCAACAACTAGTTAGTTATCTGCCAATATAATCTTCAATAAGCATGGAGTCCAATACACTTCTTCTATAAATAATATGACAGAAGCAAGAGCCATGAATAATATGACAAGGAATGATTAATACCTGCACAATCTTCTTGCACATGTTGAAGCTAAGGCCCATCTCCGAACTGCTAGCGTTCGGCTCTTGACTTATTTGGCTGGCAGACGCATCCAAAAGGCTGTTTCTGGATTTTTTAATCCTAATCTCAAACTTGACACACACATATCCGGCAGAAAAGTTTGCTCTTCGCAGCAGCATCCAGTCCTGATTATTATGCCTCTCATCCATCTCGTTGTAACTATTCACATACAAAGAGAGGCAGCCCGCACGGCATTGATTTATCAGAGTGCCTACCATGTGCAAGACAATATGGAAAACCCTCTTCTCGTCGCCAACGACCCTTTCGGGCAAAGAATTCTCCACTTGAAACTCGAAATCAACCCCCTTGGAGCCACACAGACACCTTACAACGCTGACCGCTTCCTTAATCAAGGAGTGGAGGCTGAAGGGCCTCCTCACCAGAGATAAGTGCTCACGGTCCATCGTCGATGTTTGCATGACATCATTCATCAACGTCGAGGCAACACTGGTTGTCTTGACGATGGCGTCCATCACGAGCCTTTGCTCTGGATTCATGCTTTCCTGCTGCATCATCGAGACGAGACCAAGGACCGAGTGCATCGGTCTGCGCATCCCGTCATACATGGCACTCTGAAAGGAATTCCTGGCTTCAGTTGCCATCACAGCCTCATGCTTTGCCTGAAGCAAGTCCCTGTGCTGCTGAGCAAGCTTCTCTCGCATCAGCTGCGACTCCTCAAGAACAGCAGCATGCGAGAGCGCGACCGCCACTTGATCGGCGATCACTTCGACAATCTCCAGCTCCTGCTCACCCCACCCTAGGGAACCGTCCTCGGGTAAGACCAAGACCAGAATAGCATAGCTCGTTTCCATCATTTCCGGGGTGCCTCCTTTGAAATTGGACACCCTTAGCATCGGCATCCGTATCGCAGCGACCGCAGCCCCTGCCTCAGGATTGCACCTGCTGGCAGTCCCTAGCGCCGACCCTTCCCCGAGGACCTTGGCGCCCCTCGTCGCCTTTATTTCAACCACGTCCGGGTCAGAGATAGGAATGGAGCCGCTGTGCGACTCAGTTATCTCCCTTTCTCTGAGATGATGCGTGAGGATCATGTGGGTCCTGGCCTCGTTGGGCATCCAGACGGCGCAGTTCTGCAGGTGCAGGGTCTTGGAGAGCTCGACCATGGTTATGTAGAGGATAGTGTGCCTGTCGAGGGACTTGCGGATCTCCTGGGTGAGCATACGCACGTGCCAGCTGGCCTCCTCCTGCCTCTTCATCTTGCCCACCTCCTGGTCCAGCTCCCTTGCCTTGATCCTGAGGAAGTTCTCCCTGACCTTGACCCTGAGCAGCTGCGGTATGAGGGTGAGCAGCGTGATGGCGGTGGCGAAGGAGACGAGGGCGGTGAGGAACTTGGCGACGGTGAGGGCGAGGACGAGGTGGAAGGAGTGGGGCTCGTAGGTGAAGACGTTGATGAGGTGGGTGAGGCCGCAGAGGACGATGAAGGCGCCGAACTGCAGGACGATCCACTTGAGGGGGAAGAGGTCGGAGCAGGTGGTGAAGTAGAGCAGCTCGAGCGGGATGGAGAAGTAGGCGGTGGCGATGAGGAAGTCGCTGACTTTCTGGCACTGCAGGATGTTGTCCGTGCTCCAGAGGCTGCCCTCGTCGGCGTCGTCGCAGCCACCGCAGTGGCTGAAATCGCCGGTGGCAGCTCGCGACAGCGGCAGCGGCGGCAGCAGCAGCAGCAGCAGCAGCAGCAGTGAGATGAGGCAGCATGGGAAGGGCCGCATTGCTCTTGCTGCCATGGGCTCTACCATACATACCAGGGTTCATTCATTCAGATTCAGACTGTGGAATTTTGATTTTGTGCAGCAACTGACTGACTCTTGTGGTATCAAATCAAATCAAATCAAATCAATTGGTTGATTCCTGCTGACTGACTGACTGACTTACTGACTGGCTCAAGGAAGGAAGGAAGGCATGAATGAATTGGGGTTTGCCTCTGCATCAAATGCTCAAGCAGTTAGTATGAATCAATCAATCGCAAATCTTTCTTTCTTTTTCCCTCCCAAAGTTCCAATAATAAGTAAGTAAGAAACAGAAAAGCAACAAGAGAATCCTCTGACCAAAATTGATGTCTTTCTTTCTTTCTTTCTTTCTTTCGAGTGTCCTAGTAAAGAAGAGAAGAGGGGATGAAAGAAGAGAATCCTCTGACCGAAATCCGAGTAAATAAAATCTACCAACTTATACTAGTGTCCTAGTAAGAAATAGGTCTGACCTGCGTGCTGCGGCGTCCGTCCGTCCAGCCACAAATTACATCCCTTGAGCGGAGGAGGAGGAGGAGGAGGAGGAGGAGGAGGCCAGGCGAATCTCCGGCCTCTGTGGCACGAGCTACCGCCTTGGTGCGCGGTGGTGATGGGTCGAATCGGGGCGGCTAGGCGGCATTAGCGGGCGGTGGATCCAAAGAGCAAGAAGAAGAAGAAGAAGAAGGGAAGAGAAAAGGAGATTCTCATCTCCTCCTCCCGCCGATTTCCCCTCCCCTTCCCACCGGTCCGGTGGGGGTGGATGGATGGATGGATGGGGGCAACGCGGGGTTGGTGGGCTACAGACCGACCTACAGTGGAGTAGAGTAGGAAGCAGGGAGGCAGAGTGCAAGGTGAGGAGGAGGTGGGGGAGGGGAGCCGCCGGCCGGAAAACCCAAAGAAGGGAAGGGAAGGGAAGCAGCTGCTGCTGGTTTGGTTTGGTTTCCTTTGGTTTTGCAACAGGAGCGCACAGGTCTTCACATTTTCCTCCAGCTGACCTACCAAGAAAAGAAACGAAAAAGATAGAAAGACATAGCCATTTTCTTCCATCTACACAATACTATACTACTCCAATAGCTCATCAGGTGCCCTCCAAATTTCACATCATTTGACATATGAGTATCTCTCAGCAAAAAAAGACAAATTTAGGGCTCCCCAATTTGTCTTTTCGCTGAGACCTACTCATATGTCCAAATGATCTGAAATTTGGAGCGCGTCTCACGCACCAGTTATCTATCATGCTATTTTCTTTTCTTTTTTGAAGTTATTTTTCTTTTGTACTTTTTTCTCACTTTTTTTCTTGAACGGGTGCAGATGAGCTGGGCTAAGAAATGGATATTCGCCTTCTCATGCCTTGGGAAAAAAATAAGATCTTTTCTTTTCTATACTTCTCGTCTGGCCGAATGTAACACATACTATCATATCTTTTTCAAAGTTTGGATCAGCAGTTGTTCTACTATCGTAAGGACTTTTGAATATTCCCCTATCCCCCCAATATGAACAATAAATTCAAAAATATACTGGAAAATCCAAAATAAACCTGGGATTTTGGCATATCAATCCTGGGTGCGCAATATACTCCCGTGTGAAGTTTCATGAAAAAATTACATTCGTGGTATTCTCGGTAAAAAGACAACAAATTCCTATGTATACAAAGAAACTGTTTGGATGGATCGTAGTTTAGATTGAGTTTCTTCCCCATGCATATATTTTCTGGTATTTTTTGCGAAACTTCAGACAGGGTGGATAGGGCAGCCAAATTTGATATCATCATATGGGGGTGGAGCGATCAGGAGCTCTTGTGTATTTTCCCTAATCCTCACTCATATATACTGGCATATATATATATATTGACTTTTTCCCTTTCTACAACTAAACATGAAGCGTTCTGCGTGTGTTGTTGGCCCTATAGTGACGCATACACAAAGTATATAATAAATTATTACTAAGCTCTTTTTAAATATAATTGAAACACGTCATTTAAAATACAGAATTTTCAAAATGCATACATCCATAAATGTTTAAAGTTCCGGACGCGAGATTTCCTCAATAGTATTTCACTCCAATTTGTATCCAATGGTGTCAGGGTCACTTTAAGTGAAGCTCCATTCACTTTTTTTTGCTCAATGGTATTTCGGTCACTACAAGTGAAGTTTCTACTGCTTTCCATTTTCATTTATATTTGTTTACTATTTTAGTTTGTGTTCATTGCAACAACACTCTTGTTGCCCCTCAAAAAACACTCTTGTTGTGCAATTGCACTTTTCTTTGTTCTGGTTGAACTTTCACCTTTTTAAATATTTTAGTTTGCATTTGATGTAATCGTATTTTTGTGTGGTTGTACATAACTGTGGTACTGTAGAACTTTCAATTTCTTCTAATATCTATTAATACTTTTTAAATATTTTTAATTGCACTATTTTGTGCAACTGTTCTTTAATAGTGTGGTACTATACACCCCCCGCTTAAATTAATTGGGCCACAATAAAATGTGCACATGCATATGTTCTGATATTCATGGAGAAACAATAGAAATAACACAACAATATTGCTCATCCAAGGCCACATCTTGCTTTACATAGTTTTTACAGCCTTATGAACTTGTGGTGTGTGCTCCTTGTCGGTGAACACATGGCATGTTGGATACACGATTAGATGTTGTCACCCTTTGCCATGAAAACCAAAGTTGCGCATCCATTTAGTCTGTAGATGCACATGTAGCGGAAACCTTTATGGCCACTCCTTTCGAACACTACATTGAGTCGAATAATAAAAACAATAAGATTTAGCGTACATGTAGGATTAAATATATGGATTGGATCGGGGACTGGTAAGGTCTTAGTGCTACATGCATATTGCTAATAGGAAATGGGAACAACATATTCAGGTCTTCGAATTTTCGACAATCAAAGTGGTCTTTCCATTTTTCTTCCATGTAAAAAGTACTGGGTATTTGTATATTCCACCTTAGAGAGTGTTTTATTTTATTTTATAACTTTGGTAGTCTTCGACAAACAACTACTCTACCAACATCTGAGCCGGGCTACATTTTATACCAGCCATGGATATGAGATGAGCCATTTTCAAACACTCCGTAGGAAATCATAACAACAATCCAAGAGGGTTTTTTAACCCACATTGTATAACCCAACAAAAAAACTATACATTGTTCCATACCCTCTTTTTCTTCGGACTACCGTGCTGGCGATATTTGTTCTCTACCTATCCCCTATCTACCCAAATCGATCTAGAGTTCGCCCCATTCTCGTCCTCTGACTCCCCCCCCCTCTCTCTCTCTCTCTCTCTCTCTGTGGCCTGACATGCCGGTCACGGCTGTCATAACCTTGTTTAAAATCGTCTAAAACGGGCATGGAACTCACTTGGTAGTTTTTTGCCCAAAAAAAACTAAATTTGGTAGTTTTCGGTCACTATCAAGGAACATGTGGTTTCGCGGGGACACAAATCCCAAATGTGGTAGTTTTTCTTGTTAAATACTAAAATATCAATGGAAATTTTAATAGTACAAGTTACGAGCGACACACTTGTCATAGTTGTCACCGCGTTTTGTAATGCTTGCAAACACCTCAATGCCGGCGAACATGACATGCTGGCTCTGCGATTGAATGTGGACATGCTTTGGCATCAAACCGGCCGGAGTGATGTTCATGTGGCAAGAAGCTTTGCCGTCGCTCTGGATGAGTCGGAAATTGCCCTAATTAAGATCATTCTTGTGTGCTTACTAGGTAGCATTACAAATGATTTTCCCTAACCAAGTTTTGCAGCATATATATATTTCAGCTACCAGCTTTGGATGACCTACACCGGTTAAAAGGGGAAAAGAAGGGAAAAAAAAGAGGAAAGGTCATGCTGACTATGCATATCCTCTTTCTTTCTTGCAAATGCAAATAAATAAAACACCACACGTGAAACACACCTAGTACTACGTACTTTAGACTGCACCTATTTACAATTAAGCCAGCCAGCATCTGGATCTGATGTGATCTCAAGAAAAAAATCCGGCGGGGGCATGCATGGCAAAGCATCATGGTCCGGTCGTCGCTGACGGCGCTGGCCCGGCCGACACACAACATGCCATGCATGCATGCACCAGTCGATCGAGATCGAGACGGAGGCACACAACACTGACCAGTGACTGCTACGACTCAGATCTCTGCATGCATGAAGGTGCATGTTTCTTTCTCCCCCAACCTGCCCATACCCATACCCATGTGTGAAGTGAAAACATACTACGGAGGTGTTTGGTTCAGAGATTTTTGCCCCGGACCTGTTTACACCGTAAAGGAAAAACGCTACCTTTTTTTTTTGAGGCAACGTCACGAGGCTTTATTAATTCGTCACAATGTTTACAGGGACGGAAGGTAGCTCCTGTGTTTGGAAACTCAACTCCGTAAACACATCCCGCCGTTAACGGGTCCGGCCCAGTTATTGCTCGATACCGCCCACAACCCATCAGTAAAGGTTACGGTACCGAGCCCATGACCCCCTCCTTCCCGCATGAACCCCTCCTGCTCCTCCGCCGCCGCCTCCATGATCCTCTTTGAGTCCGGCGCCCGCGCCGGTGCCTTCCCTATCCCCTTCGAATCCCTACGGAGATTGGAGCGGCCCGCGGCGGTGTTCGGGAAGGGCCAGCGGTGCTTGAGATCGGAGGCCGTTGGCACTGCACATGCCCGGGGACGGCCAGTGGCGCACAAGATACGACCGCCGGCGGTGCTTGGTTTCGGAGATGGCCGGCGGCGCTTGATTTCGGAGATGGCCGGCGATGCTAGAGATCCTGGGCGAAGCAAGAGAGCGAAGGTAATCGATTCCTTTACCAAACGTGAACCAAACAAACTTACAAAAAAAACCATTACACCTCCTTAAACGCTGTAATCTGATTACGTTAACAGTGTCGTTACCATTTCTGTAGCCAAACAGCTCCTACATGGTTGGCAAAGCTAGCAGTACCTCCCTTGTAGGAGGACTGTGCTGTGCATGCATGTTCCTCCCTTCAAATGCATGGTGTGTGGTGTGTGCTCACTCTCATCTCATGGATCACATGCGATGCATGCATGCATGGTTACAAGTAATTAAGCTCAATGCTTCCCTTCCTACTACAGTGCTAACAACATGCACACTACAGTGCTTCACGTGGTGGGATTTTATCGCCCAAGCGTTTCAAATAAAACAACTCCATCACACCCAACTAACACATGCACTGCTACCACCACACTGTTGGGAAATGGACGTTTATTGCTCCCTCCGTTTCTAAATATAAATCGTGTAAACTAAACTGCTCCAGCGACTTATATTTAAATACCGATGTAATACGCCCTTCATTCTACAATGTAATGCTTTCTCTATCTACGTGCTTCAACTTTGACTGTAAATTTAACTACCAAGACCGATTGCGGCGGGAGCAAAAGTTATATCAGTGATTTCGTATTCGAAAGAAGTTTTTAATTATGTAACTTTTTCTCCCGCCGCAGTCGGTCTCGTTCGTTAAACTTATGGTCAAAGTTCGACCTCGGAAAGCGTGGGCGCACTATATTTTGGAATGGAGGGAGTAGTATATATAGTCTTTCATCTTATTTTATTTCATTTTACAACCCGGCCACTTACATTTCTAAACAGATGGATATAATTGTTGTAGAATTACCGAGTATATATGGCCTAGACTACCACACACAAACACACACCAATATATATAGCGCCTATTGAAGATTCACACAAAAAAGAGAAAAACAGAAGTTCGCTTATAGTTATGAAAATAGACAAAGTTATCACAGACGTCTCGCTGTTGATGAAAACACCGCAAAGAGTATTCCACCTTTAATTTAGCCTATTATTTTTCAATAATATATAGTAAAACACGGCCGGATCTATGGGCGGTACTAGTATGATCTATCAACATATGAAATGAAACATTGTGCGCATCGATCGAGTTGAACCTTAGTTATAAAACATGGCAGGATCAAACTTGTTAATTTATAAGCGTAGCGTGCGTGGTCTTATGCGGTGGCGACAATTGTCTTGGTCTCATCGCGCATGTCACATATACTACTACTACTACTACTAGTAGTAGTTTATAGACACCAACTAAGTAATCAGCTTAGGTCAGGAGGATAGCTAGAAAGTAGACAATGACACGTTCATGCATCTGCTGCTTGCTCGACCGGACCTTTGTGCTAATATAATTTGCTTTACGTAAGTGACGACGTGACACTCTCCTTGGAACTTTGAATGAATGCATGAATGTGTCGCTCTCCCTTGGATTCTTTCCTTCCATTCCATCACTAAATTACCAGTATTTAACACGCTCCAACTACAAGGAGCCACCATTTAATTACTATACTAGTTAAATTAACAATGCTGGTAGACCACCATTCAATACAGTAACATATATATGCTGGTAGATCGTTCAAAACGTCCACTAGTACTCTAATTCAGATGCCCGGCCGGCAAACACGACGCACATATATAGGCAAGTTTTTCCAGATTACCTCTCTGTTAATTGGTACTCCCTACGTCCCATAATATAAGATGTTTTTTGATACTACAAGGAGTAGTTAGTTTGAGGATGATAGCATCTCTAAGAGACCACCAAAATATTTACTTCATCCATCCCATAATAAAGATGTTTTTGCAAGCTAACATAGCTTGCAAAAACGTTTATATTACGGAACGGAGGAGGTAATTATTTAGGCGGTTGAAAAAAATAACAAATGTGCTTCCACCGTGCTCCTCCTCCGGCTGACCACCAGTCTCTCCACCCCTTTCTATTCGATATAGACAGGCAATAACAAGTGGAGCCCGCCTCGTCAGTGGGTCATAGTTTTTTCTTTTGTTTTTACTCCATGATGGTCATAAGGGAGCTCATGACGGTCGAACTTGTACTCACGACTGTTGGAGAACAACAATGATGATGGGCAGAGGACGACACCAACTGCAACATGTGGATGCAAAAGGCGACAATTTTGATCTCTTGCTCAAGAGGATGGGGCGTCGACCTGTTGGCTGGGCAGTTGAGGTTAGCTGCCAGCCCACCCGAGTTCAAGCCTTGGCTTTGAGACGCGGTGATCGCGGAGTTTCTCTTATAAAAAAAAGCCAACGAGGGTTAGACCTTGGGTTGGTCTCATTTTTTTGTGATCTCCTGCTCAACACCGACACGGTGGGGGGCGGCTCAAGAGTCGATGGCAAGAAACGCGTAGAGGTAGACAAATGGCGGCATACGGGAAGATGCGTATAGGCTACTGAGATTGCAGCCCACCATGGGTATTTCTAGGATAGGTGCACCGTGCACACCCTATGCAAAGTAGGTCAAGCTAGAATATAGCTTTTGGCGGGAAATATCCGTTGGCTCACGGGTGTGTGCGCACCTCATATGAGAAAAAAGATAGTAACTACGAAAAAAGTAAAACAAAAAAAATCGTATTTCTTTCGGAAAAAATTGACCTTATGTTGTACTTGTATAAAAAGTTTCATGTAGAAAAAACTCCAATCGACTTTCGGGCAATGATAAAAAATGTGAATAGTAACTTGTATAGTGTTGATTTTTTGTTTCCATTTAGAATACCATGAAAGTCATTCCGTTTATTTTTATACGAGTGCAACAAAAGGTCAAGTTTGTTTTCAAAAATATTTCATATTTTGTTTTTGCTTTTTTTAGTTACTAAATTATTTTGTCATATCAGGTACATATACATCCGACTAAAACCACGAATTCTGAATCTACTAGACCGCGTCCAATGTGTACTCGTATAGTATCTGTAAACATAAGCCGCCGCCTCTTCCTCCTCCTAAAAAAAGCAGCTAGGGTTTCTACCTCTCACCGGCTCCGACGCAGGTCCGCCTCGTCTCCGGTGGCCCTAGGGCCATGGAGGCGTGGTGGATCCTGCCAAAGGCCGGCGGGAGGGCTTCGTTTTTAGTCGTTTCTTTCAATTTTGTTAGGGTTTGTGTTCTGCTCAGGAAGACGAAACAACGACGGCTTTCTGAAGATAGAATAAAGGTCTCCTCGCCTAGCCCCCGTTCCAGTGGTGCGTCTAGCATCGTTGGTGGACGTGTGAAGGTGTGTCTCCGGCGGATCTATCTTTGATGGATTTGCTCGGATCTCGTTGGTGTTCGTCTACGTTCGTATGTCTTTGGATTGGATCCTTCCGATTTATGTTATTCTTCATCTGCGGCGATTGCTGTTCTGGTGCGCTGGTCCTATGGGGCCTTAGCACGACGACTTCCCGACTGTCTACTACAACAAGTTATGCCCGACTTTGACGATGGAGGGGCAATGACGGCGGCGTGCCTTCGGCTCGCTTCAGTGCTTGTAGTCGTCGCTAGGTGGTCTACAGATCTGGATATAATTTTTATTATTTTTGATATTCGTTGTACTACCATGATTCGAAGATGAATAGATCGGTGAGACCCTAAAAATAGAGGTAGCGAGAATGGTATGTATAGTCTGTATTAGAATCGGGAAAATAAAAACGGACACGTGACAGTTTGTATAACTAGCTTAGAGCAGGTATTAGAGGTCGAATTGGCAGTGCTTTGACCATGTACTATCTGGTTGGAGAATGGAACTGGCAGTGCTTTGACCATCGACGATTATGATGGACATGTTGATTATGATGGAAAATGGACATGTTAGTCAAGTTATCTTCTTTATGTATTGATTTGAGCATTGATTTGATTTAGATAATTATGATGAATACGAGTTCAACTAGTACCACTTGAGCTAGTAGTAGCTCTTTGGATAGAGCAGGTCAGCAGACTGGATGCAGTGTTCCAGTTGGGACCAGACGTCACGTTGCCACGTCAGTTATTTTAGTGGTTGGTCTCCTCCAGCAGGGCCTTCCCATTTTGTGGTGCTCACTCGCTTCGCTTCAGCAGCACTGCGACAACCCATGACCTGAATTGTATCCCACAACATGTTGTTTTTGATGAAAAAGCTTGGTTTTGGTTTTACCCCTCAAAAAAAATCTGACGCACACAGGCAGCAAATAGGATGCCTCAGAAGGAAGGGGAGCTCCTTTTCCACGCATGGATTGTCGGATAGTGAGCAATCGCGTACCCTTGCCTCCCACGCGTGTGCTTTGGCTGGACGCTCCTATTCTTTTCCGTTATTTCCCTATTTGTTTATCATTTTGTTTTTGTTTTCTGATTCTTTAAAAAAATGCAGCTTCAAAAAAGTTCCTAATTTCAAGAAAAAGTCACGAATTTGACACTGATTCCTGGATTTAAAATTTTCCTCACCAATGACAAATGTACATGAACTCAAAAAAACGTTTACGAATTTCAGAAATGTTCAACAATACAAACAGTGTTGATAATTTCAACAATGATCCAAATTTGAAAGAAATGTTTACAAATTCAAGAAAAAATCATGGGTCAAAAAATATTTATTCATGAATTTCAAGAAAAGTTCACTAATTCGAAAAATATTCGCATATTTAGAAAATGTTCAAGATTTTGAAAATGTTTACTATTCTAAAATATGTTTTGAATTTATAAAATGTTCTTAAATTTAAAAAATGTTCATGATTTCATAAAACGTTCACAATTATCTAAGACACTCTTCATGAATTCGGAAAAATGTTCAGGATTTCATAAATGTTCACAATTTTAAAAAGTTCACAAATTTGTAAAAGAAAATCTTGATTGTAGAAATGTTCAAAATATATTTGTGAATTTTAAATATATTCATGATGTGAAAAAAAATAGATTCATGAATTTGAAAGATGTTCGCAAAATGAAAAAGAACTAGAAGTGAAGGAAGTAAAAAAATTAAAATAAAAAACATAAAAAAACAACAAAAAATCAGTCTA
>NC_041382.1:267542-279101 GCF_002162155.2 Triticum dicoccoides
ATGAGCACCTAAGTAAGGGTTATCCCTTGTGGGGCTCCTACAAGGATGCACCGACGTGACCCAGATGAGGCTGGAGTACCAAATTGCAGAGGAAACCATTGTCATCGCTATTGCCATAGTGTTGACATACCCTACAAACCCTAGCCTCATGAGCCATGGCTACATTGTGGAGATGAGAAAGCTTGAGGAAAAACTATAGTACATCGTTGGCAGTGGGGAACGACGGTTCGCCCTAATTGCGTGCACGGTGGGAAAAGAGGAGGAGAGAGAACCCAAGTGTAATATATGGCCCATCAAAAATTGTCTTATTTGCTTTTCGGGCCATATTTAAATTTGCGAAAAGCAAATAAGACAAATTCAGATTTGTATAGTGGGCCAATGAAAACAGAGCAAGTGTAGTACAAAATAAGTCAAATCATTGATCGATCTAGCTCTAGCATCGATCGAGGGTGACTAAACCAATTCAGATTTCAGAGTTCATCCCAGAAGTAGTTCCCGCAGAGGCGTGACGACATGGCGACCAGGGCCAGCGGCACGACGAGGACGACCCCGGCGCAGACGAGGAGCTGCAGGTCGCCGAACGAGCCGGCGCCGGCGAGGTAGGCCACCAGGAGGGCCACGACGTGGAGCGCGACGAGGATCTCGAGGTCGAGGGCCTTGACCCTGGCCAGGCGGCGCAGGTCCTGGCTGCCCAGCAGCAGGATGAGGGAGAGCGAGAGCGCCAAGGCGGCCGTGTTGGCGTAGTAGAAGACCCTGCACCTCGCCGGGCTCGCGAGGTACAGGGAGGGGAGCATCTGCGTCCCGGAGGCGGCCGGCGGCCTCTTGGGGTCGGCGAGCAGCGGCGTCTTGACTCTCTCGAAGCCGCCCGGCGGGCTGAGGCCGGAGGCGTAGGTGATGGAGGCGATGAGGGTGGCCAGCACCATGAGCCACCCGCGCAGCTCCCGGATGGACTCCGTCGGCGGCGTGGCGGTGGCCTGGACCGCCACGGATGAGGACATTGACTAGGTCTAGGTGTCTAGCTCTAGCTAGCTGGTGATTGATTACCCTGCTAGGCTGCTAGCTATCTGATCTGATCAAATACCCTGCTAGCTATCCTTGTGATCTACTCCCTCCGTTCCTAAATACTTGTCTTTTTAGGCATTTTAACAAGTGACTACATACGAAGCAAAATGAGTGAATCTACACTCTAAAATATGTCTACATACATCCGTATGTAATAGTCATTTGAAATGTCTAGAAAGACAAATATTTAAAAACGGAGGGAGTAGCTAGCTGGTGATATGATCTAGCTAGCTGGTGATCAAATACCCTGCATGAGCATGACAACATACATGTGGTGTGTAGAGATGATGAATTGGGTTAGATTAGAGTGGTGAGGCGATGGACAAGTGATCATACAGAAATGCTTATTAATTAGTCAAGTGGTGATGCCACAAGAAGATTAGATTGTTTAGCCATGCATGAATTGCATCCTTACCTATCATCAAAGCCTACGTAGCTACTCTAATTATAACAAGCAAGCTTACCGATCGAAGCAGAGTTAGAATATGCAAACCGTGCGTAGGTGCGTGACTCACGCTTTATACATTATATTCTCTTGAGCTAGCTGTGCTTGTTGATCAAGGACCGAAATATCTAGCGAACATCTGACTTTTAACATGGCAAATTATGTTTAATAAGAATGACAAGTTTAGTTGTCAAGCATAATAAATTCGCCTCAGTAATTTTCTTCTTGTCATGAAATTGTTGTGTTTGGCTTTCACCAGTTTTCCTTCCATTTTTATTTGTCCATTCTTTTTCTTTTCAACACATGTTAATTTTTTTCATATACTACATTGTATGTGTTTCATATACACCAGGAACATTTTAAATACACGTTTAACATTTTTCAAATACATGACCAACATTTTTTCAGATTTATGTTTAATGTCTACTTTTTTCATACACATTGTACTTTTTTTGCATACATCTAAAAGACCTTTTCAAATACATGGCTAACATTTTTCAAATACATGTTTTTGAACATTTTTCTGAATACATGTTAAATATGTTTCAAACACACATTACAAATCTTTTAAACTATATAAAGAAATTTTTACATTGTATAAACATATTTTAAAACTATGAAAACATATTTTTACATTGTACAAACATTTTTTTAAAATGTCATAAAACATATTTCTGAATCTCATGAATATTTGTTCAAATGTAATGTACAACTTTTTAAAAATACACAATTTTTCAATATTTTAAAATGTAACGGGTCTGCTTTTGACCAGCCCATTGTGTGTTTTTAGTTCGCAGACAGAGTGCATAAAAAATAGAAACAGAGTTGGGCTGGCCTATAAGATCATAATCGACTGACTCAAGATTTGGGTCAGTCGATTCTATGAGTATTTAACAAAAATCTATCTCAGTTCATGAAACTGTGCCTACAAACTATCACTTTACAAATTTAAACCGAAAACTACCATTTTCTCACTAATCCTTGACTAAAAACTACCAAGTCTGAATAAAGCCCGATTTAACTTTTTTAAACACGTTTCTAACTAGTTGGGCCTACACATAAGTGGGCTAAAAAAGCAATCAGGTAATGCGAAGCCCGAGCGCCAGCTCCTCCGCCGGAGCAGGCGCGCCGGAAGTGGTAGTCCCCGAGGACTGGGCCCTGGCCACCGAAGTCATCGCCTCCGACCTCTCGTCTCCGGTCGTCCTCGTGTGCGGCCCCTCCAACAGCGGCAAGTCGACCTTCACCCGCATCCTCCTGAACAAGCTGCTCCCCAGGTGACCATCGTAATCCAATTCATGAAGAGTAGCTTAACACTACTACCATGCTGTGTTATCTAACCGTTGTGATGTTTTGCAGCTACGAGAGGGTTGGGTATCTGGACACGACGTGGGGCAGCCGGAATTCTCGCCGCCGGTCGTCACTGCTGTGGCCGGCCCCTGCCGTGGCTGTGGCCAGCCATGGCCGCCCATGGCGGAGGCAGCCGTGAGCGGTGGCCAGCCAGCACGCACGCAAGCCAGCCGGCCAGCAAGCGGCGGCGGCTGCACGCACGCTCGCGGTGACGGCAGCCAGCACGCGGCGGCGGTGGCGGCTGCTGCGCACGCACGCAAGGCCGCGGCACGCCAGCACGACCAAGGAAGCTCCAGCCGATGTGGTTGCGCCGCCGTCTGCAGTCCCGACTAGCGCTGGAGAGGTGCTTCGCCGGGACGTCGCCATGGAGAAGAGCGCGAAGTGCACATGATGTGTTTAAGGAAATGCCAGATAGGGAGGAGGAAGAGGAAGAAGATTGATGCTGACAGGTGGGCCCATCTTGTCAGAAAGGCGTTTAGAAGAGGTGAATCAGACACTTTCCAGATATGGTAGTTTTTAATCAAAGATTAGTCAAAAAGTGGTAATTTTCCGCACAAATTTGTAAAGTGGTAGTTTGTAGACACGAAATGTGGTAGTTTTTTGTTAAATACTCTGATTCTATTAACTTTGTTGTTCTGTTTTTGCCGTTTGATCTGAAATAAAGGCAGATGTAATATCGTCTGAACCAATTTTTGTTTTCAGTCAACTGGCTCCTAGCCAGTCCCTTATGATTAAGTTTCTGTGTTTGAATTTTCACATATACATATTTAAAAGTACCAAACTTTTGTTTCATGGGACATAAAAATATGTTAACTATCATATCTAGGGTCTTTCTTCCAAACTTTGGAAAAAAATGAATGTACCCGCAGTTCAAATTTTACAAATTAATTAATAAAATTGTAAAATATGGCAACAACTAAACATATAAACTTCAAACCATTTTTCATACAATATCATGGTCATAAAAAATAACACACTAAAATCTACAAAATGCACAAAGCCAAAATACCTACATATTTGAGCAATGTCGGACGGGTAAAATGGCCCTCCACTGTTGAAACAATCTGGGACGGAAGGATTTGAACCTCCGAGTAACGGGACCAAAACCCGCTGCCTTACCACTTGGCCACGCCCCATTTCGGGTTTTATGCGACACTAATAAACACTAGTATGTTTATTTGTTATTCGTCAATACCATTTCAATTACATAAAAAAGGAGGGATATTCTCTTGCTAGTATTCTACACATGCGGATAATATAGAATCAAAAAAATGCATTGATCATTACATGGAATTCTATTAAGATATTATATGAAAGTCGAATTTATTCCACTCTCATTTGAGAGTGCGAATACAAGGAGGTATTTTGTGTTTGGGAAAGTCCGAAGAAAAAAGATTTTGAATCTGCCTTTTCCTTCTTTCCCTTAAAAAAATAATTGCAACTACCTGCCACTGATAATTTTGGCCCATGGCTAACCTAGGCCCAGATTAGTAGTGGCAGGTGGACGTAAACACCCGGCATCGGTAACTAAATTTCAGTAGTAGGGGGAAGCTAAGAAGTGAGTCTAGCTCACTCGATTAGGGGAGTGTATGTAGGACATGGATAATCTGCCCCCGAGCTCAAAAATTCTAAAAATTAAATATTAAATAAAACAAAATAAAGAACTGTTTTTTTTTGTGTGGATGCACATCAACAAATTTCTAACATCCTGCAAAATTTCATCTTGAAATGACATCCGTGGATGCTAGTACAAAAATAATTGAGGCTAAAAAAAAACATTTGGGAGCAGTGCTTTTTTGGCACACACCTCTACAAATGCGTTTTTTGGGTGAAAACTGTGTAGGATGTTGGAAACATTGGTGATATTCATCCCAAAAAGATTAGAACTTTTTTATCTGTATACTAATTTTCTGGAATTTACTGTTCATGTGGGTGCATTCCAACCAACTTGGTTCAAGGCTTGAGGAATGCGAATTCAGGTTCTTATTACAGAAAAGAATGATGAAGGATCTTGTCTAGCTGCTTACTACTCAAAAGTTGCAACAGGGCAACTCATTATGTATGTTATGGCTAGACCATTTTTTTTCTCAAACGGAGCGATGAAATATGGTGTTGCGTGGATGGCCAGCATTATGGCCAAAAACTTGAAATGCGGTACGGTATGATTTTTTTTTGGATCGATGAAAAATGGCATATCGCGTGTCTTTGTGGTTTTCAGTGCACTGAAAACTATCACCACAAATGTGAAGAAAAAAAAAACTATTACCACAATACAAATACTCTATTAGGGAAATGACACCCAACCCGTATTATTTATTTGTTTATTTTAGCTCTTTCACAATATTAGGTAGGGTACCCAGAGACACTTTCACCCAATACAAATACTCCCCTTGACAAAAAAATATTAGCATACGAAAAAGGGAAACAATGCACGTTGTGTTTTCCTATTGAACATTTATTTACTTTTTCAGAAAATTTGGGCCGTTGGGCCATGCATGTTACTACTACTTGTACTTGGTTGGAGAGAGGTGTCGGAAACGATCGAAATCACTAATTAAGGAGTATTCGTTGTAAAGAATACTCCACTTTCCAGGCAGCGCGCCACTTATCGCAACCTGAGAGTTTTCCTTTTTCATAGATCCGTTTATTCAAAATGTTTTATCTCTTAAACCGTGCGTCCAAATTTCGAATCGTTTTCACCATTGGATTCCTCGCGTCGAAATCTTCAAAACTAGATTCCATGTTGATAGGTTTTGACGAATTTTTTTTCACGAAAAAAATCGGATGAAAAAACGAACCGGGAGCACGTTTTTTTCCCTTTCCGAAAGAGGTACGCCCGTGCCTCTCGCGAAATCACAACCGTGCCTCTCGTGGAAGGAAAAAAAAAATAGAAAACACGTTTTTTTTGTTTTTGAGAGGCACGGCCGTGACTCTCGTGAAAGCAAAACAGTGACTCTCGCGAAAGAAAAAAAACTGAAAACGCGTATTTTTTTCTCTTTCCAAGAGGCACGGCCGTGACTTTCGCGTAAACACAACCGTGCCTCCCGCGGAAGCAAAACCGTGACTCTCACGAAAGAAAAAAAAACAGAAAACGTGTTTTGTTTTTCCCTTTCCGAGAGGCACGGTCGTGACTCTCGCGAAAGCACAACCGTGTCTCTCGCGGAAGCGAAACCGTGACTCTCGCGAAAGAAAAAAAAAATAAAAACGCGTTTTTTTCGTTTCCGAAAGGCACGGCCGCGACTCTCAATAAAGCACAACCGTGCCTCTCGCGGAAAAAAAATCGTGACTTTCGCGAAAGAGGAAAAACACACCATTTAAAAACCATTTAAAAAACTAAGAAAGAATACTCCACTTTTCAGTTTTTTTTTCGATTTTTTTAATCGGAAAGCTAAGAAAGACCGGGAGAAATCCAAAATGTCGAAAAAACCATTTAAGAAACTGAAAACGTGTGTGGCAAAATTAAAAAAAACAAAATTCAAAGAAAGTATCCAGAACGTGACACGTGGCGAATGACTGAAAGAGCGTAAATGACGCTGATTGTTGCGAGGCTCCCGAAGAAGTGTTGGTTAACCAGTTGCTCCCGAAAACGAAGATGATATGTCGGCTCAGTCTCTCGGAGGTGCTCATAGGGGTAGGGTATGTGTGCGTTCATAGAGATGAGTGTATGCGCGTGTATATGAGCGCTTGTGTCTGTACTAATGATAAAAAAAAAAGAAAACGATTGAGCGCATCCGGCACGGGGCAGCCAAACACGAAGGCAGGCAGGCATGTGCGGGTGGTCCGGTTCGCGTGACACGTGTCGCCACGTCGCCCCGCATGTGGGCCCCGGCGGGTTTCGGACGTGACGCGAGACAGAGGAACACAAACCCACTTGCTCCTCCTCTTCCCTCTTCTCTTCTTGCTCCTCCTTTGAAGCCAACCCAAAGCAGACTCTCTCTCTCTCTCTCATGGGAAGAGTCGCTTCCGCTCTGCTGCTGCTCCGGTACCTGCAGCCACGCGCCTCCGTGTGAGTCCTCTTCCAACCCCGTCTGACCGCCCGCCCGATCCATCCATCCATCCATCCATGGTGATGGCCAGCGCCGGCGTCAACAACATGCCCTCCCACCAGATGGGGGAGGGGCACATCGACTCCGAGGAATGCCGCCTGCGCAGGCGCAGGCGCAGCCGCCTCAACGCCCACCACGCCTCCTCCGCCCCGGCCCCCGGCCCCGCCGAGGAAGGGGAAGTAGTGCAGTCCCCGCCGCCCTCCTCCGACTCCTCCTCCGAGTCCGCGCCGTCCTCGCAGAGCGCTGCCGAGGAGGGCTCTGACGCGGTTGTCGCGGCGGCGCCCCAGCAGCTGCCCTCCTCCAAGGAGAAGGAGAAGAGATGGCCCGTGTCGTTCGGGTCGGTGGCGCTGGCGGGGCGGCTGCGGGAGATGGAGGACACGGTGTCGCTGCACCCTAGCTTCTGCGCCTGGGCCGACGGCTCGCCCATGCACCTCTTCGCCGTCTTCGACGGCCACGGCGGCCCCCACGTACGCCACGCCATGCCTGTGCCATACCATGCCGCCTCACTTACTCAATCAATTGTCTAATCCAATCTAATGCGTAGCTACAAGTTTTTGCTTAGTAAGTAGAGTAACTAGCTACAAGTTTTTGCTTAGTAAGTAGAGTAATTAACTGGACTAGTCCCCAGTCCAAAGAGAAGAGAATTGAAGGTACACGCGGCTTGATTGATTATGCAAAGGAAAAGCTGCCTGCCTGCAGCATCCAATCCGATCCAGCATGAGATGAGATAGTGTAGCGCCACGTCCGCATGCATTTCGCTGTCGAATACTACTCGCTAGAGTGCTTGCATTCCTTCTAGGAAGACCTCCTTCCATCCACCTGGCCACCAATGACCTGGCCACATTCCAGCAGCTTCCACTCCACATCCACATCCACCTCCAGCTCCAGCTCGACACGTAGCATGCAGCTTCCTAATAGGAGTACTACATTCCTTGCTTGCATTGATTCATTCCCTCCTTCCGGTCTCCATCTATCTAAATCACTTGTAAACGCACGCTTGCTTATGATGGAATGGATGAAATGCATGAATGCTCGATGCAGGCCGCGGCGCTGTGCAGGGAGCAGATGCACGTCATCCTCGCGGAGGAGATGGCCGGCGCCGCGGCAGCCTTCAACAACCGGCAGCAGTCGGAGGAGCAACCGGCGGAGGCGTCGGCGTCGTCGGAGCAAGTGGCGTGGCGTGGCGCTCTCTCCAGGAGCTTCGCCCGGGCGGACGCGCTGGCGGTGTCGGCGTGCGCGTGCGGGCGCGGGAGCACTGCGAGTGTGCCCAAGTCGTGCTCCTGCCTGCTGTCGTCGGCGCAGAAAGGCGCCATCGTGGGGTCGACGGCCGTGGTGGCGCTGCTGGTCCGCGACCGCCTCATCGTGGCCAACTGCGGCGACTCCCGCGCCGTGCTCTCACGAGGTGGCGTCGCCGTGCCGCTCTCCCAGGACCACAAGGTACGTGAGTCCTCCTTGTCCTTGCTTCCCCTAATTCTGGACTGTAGACGTACGTACGTATGTAGGTGTGCCGCATCTCTAGCTATTTGGGTGCAATGCATGATTGCATGTCTCGCCCTCGCTCGCTCGCTCGTGTGTTACGTACTCCCTCCGTCCCATACATAATACTTCCTCCGTTCCTAAATATTTGTCTTTTTAGAGGTTTCAAATGGACTATCATATACGGATGTATATAGACATATTTTAGAGTGTAGATTCACTCATCTTGTTCCGTATATAGTCACTTGTTGAAATCTCTAAAAAGACAATTATTTACGAACGGAGGGAGTATGTCCCATAATATAAGAATATTTTTATACTAATATAGTGCTAAAAATGCTCTTATATTACGGGACGGGAAGAAGAAAGTACTCCCTCCATTTTTATTTATTCTGCATATTAGGTTTGACTGAAGTCAAACTTCATAAAATTTGATCAAGTTTATAGAAAAAATACGAACATTTATCATAACAAATCTATATGATAAAAAAGTACATTCAATAATGAATCTAATGATATTAATTTGTTATTGTACATGTTAATATTTTTGTTGAAACACTTTGTCAAAGTTCACAAAGCTTGATTTTGATCAAAGCTAATACGTGGACTAAATATTATCTTTGGTGTATACTCGCTGTTAGTGAGACCCGCGTGTTTGCGTGGACAAGTGAGCATTTTTTGTACTCCCGCCGGCCGGCCAACGGACGAGGAGTCGAGGGTTGACCGTGCGTTGACCGGCCAGCGGAGGCCCACCGATGAAAGGAAAGCCAAAGTCAAAGGTGAAGAGGTGTCGGCTCTCGGGAGTTTATGAGCGAGAAGATGCTTAAGGTGAGGAGGTGGTCACCGGCGGGGCGTAGCTAGCTACTTATGTTTTGTTCAGATTCTGTTCGTTTGAGTAGGGATTTGGGGTCGTGTCTGGGCGTGTCCTGAGATGCGGTGGCCGGGCGCCAAGCGCGCGGCCGCATCCATTTGCCCCATCCTATTCGTGTCTATTTAAAAAACCAAAAGAACGTTTCAAATGCCAAGTCCTAGTTCAGGCCAGCGGTCCCGATTCATCACGCCGGCAACAGAGCCAGCGCCCTACACGTCCATCGCCGGCATTAGTCAGCGGCCGGCAACACAACCAGCCTCCAAAATAAATAGTTATCCTCGCCCGCAACACAGCCGGCCACCAAAATAAATATTTCCTAGCCGACACACAGCCAGCGGCCCAGCGGACGGGTGGCACCTATGCTAGCCTCCAAAACGAACGGCCACGGCCAATCGGATGACCTAATTCAAGCCTTCAGCGTCGAGCATCTCCTTCTGCTTGGCCTCGAACCAGGCCCTCGTCTTGTCGCTCATCTTCGACAAGTCCATGCTCATGATCGCAAGGGTCACCTCCTTCGCTTTAGTGGCGGCATTCGTGGCCTCAATGTCGAGCTGCCTCTGCCTGGCCTTGACGTTGTCGGCCTCGATGTCGAGCTGCCTTTGCCGGGCCGCCTCCTTCATGTCGAGCTGCCTTTGCCGGGCCGCCTCCTCCATGTCGATCTTCCTCCTCTTGGCCGCCTCGTCCATCTCAAGCTTCTTTCTTTGAAGGTCTAGGTATTGCTTCATTTGCTCCTCCTTGCTCTGCCGCTTCTTCTCGTCCCTCACATCCTTTTGGGACATCATGCCATGCAAAGTGTCATGCAATGCCATGGATGAGGCATCAGGTATGTCATCTACCTTGGAGTTGGTCTTGCCCTTCGGCCTCTTCAACGCCTCGCCATCTCCACCTCTGGCGAACTTGGTCGTCTTTAGTCCTCTCTTTCTTTGTAGTTCACGATATTGGTTCTTGAACTTAGGGCAATTGTTGATGATCGTCCAACAATGCGTAAGAGTGAATGGCTTGTCATTATGACGGCCTTGAATGCCTCCAAAGATTGAAATGCCTAAACCACATGATCAACAAGTGAACATGCAAACATATACACGGCCGAAGTCTCATGGCCGTAGCAAGAAAAGGGCTGGGAAGAGAAGAGCATACCATGTCCCCAACGCCGAGACCACTCACGGGCCGTGCTTCAACGCTCTCAAATGCGGCGCAATACTTGTTGCACTTTTGTTGGATGAACAACCATCTCTTTTGAATCGAGCCGATGCCACGGTTTCTTGTAAATTGGTAGGGCTCAAACATCTTCCTTTCATGGAATGTTTTGTGGACTCTTGTCCAAAGAACAATGCCCTTTTGTTGCGCGCTGGTCCTTGGATCTTGGCTAATCTTCATCCAAACTTGGCAAATCAACTTGTCCTCATATTGTGTGTATGAACCCGTGCGAATGCTCTTCCTCGTCTTTTGTGCTTCCGCTCTTTGGGTGAGCTCGTCGATGAACAATGGCTCGCCACTAATATCAACGTCATTGCCTTCTTCTTCATCACCATCACCTTCGGCATAGATGTCATCGTCTTCATGCCACGAGTCACCATGGTCGTAGTCAGCATGGTCGTCGGCTCTTCATCGGGCACGTACTGGGCGCGGCCATCCTGACTTTGGGTCTCCTCGGGGTCATAGGCACGGCCATGCCCACCCTCAAAGATCACGTCCTTCATGTACTGGTTGTAGAAGGGGTCGGGCATTCCGTCAAACAAGACGCGGGGGGCCGGCATGGTGCCCGTGAACGGTGCCCGTGCTTGCTTTCTTTGCATCTCGACGGATGCCCGGCCGCCGCTGCTGAACCCAGGCGTGACGTTGAGGTCGATGATGGCCGCGGGACGCGGTGTGGACGGCGCGAACAAGCCCACGTCCGGCGACCCCGAGAAATGGGTCTGGCCGTCGTGTCTTGGCGGAGGAAAGCCGGTCGACATGGGCGCGGTCCGCGACTGGCAGTGCGGAGGCCGGGCGACCGACGAGCCTGTGCTCGCGGGGCCGGCGGACGCTGCGGGAACCCGGCCGGACGGCCCATGCCAAGCATGAGGAGGGCGTGCGCTTTGTTGACAAGGTCCTCCTTCTCGTCGACCACGACCTCCATTGCATCGCGCTGGGCAGTGAACTTGGCGGCCGCGGCATTGACCTTGACGACCGCTCTCCGCTCCTTCCTCTTCGCCGATTCCGCGTCCAACTTGGCTATCTCCTCCGGCGTGCACTCCGACCGCGGCTTCCTTGGCGCCTTGGCCGCCTTCTTCTTCACCTTTATGGGCGGGTCGACGGCCAGGCCACCGAAA